>NW_028243616.1:600000-870626 GCF_964263255.1 Lissotriton vulgaris
CACAAGATTTATGGAATGGTTAAAAGTGCATGAAAATGGCCAATTTACCCACTCTGAGTTCTCAAAAAGGGTTTCTTCACCCCGGGAAGTGAAATAAATACCATTTGGAGGCATTTAATGTTCGAGCAAAAACGGCTGATTTTCGACAAAAGAGATAACACCCCCCCATTACGTCCTGCTTCAGAAATGTGGAAAATGGTCCGTTTTCAAATGTTTTATTTTTGAACGTCAGTTCACATTTGTAGGTGGATCATCAGTGTTAGAGCTAAAATTAGCATGTTTAAAGTGATTTTCATGCTTCCAGGGGCTCGGGAAGTGAAATAAATACCATTTGGAGGCATTTAATGTTCGAGCAAAAACGGCTGATTTTCGACAAAAGAGATAACACCCCCCCATTACGTCCTGCTTCAGAAATGTGGAAAATGGTCCGTTTTCAAATGTTTTATTTTTGAACATCAGTTCACATTTGTAGGTGGATCATCAGTGTTAGAGCTAAAATTAGCATGTTTAAAGTGATTTTCATGCTCCCAGGGGCCCTAAACACAAGATTTATGGAATGGTTAAAAGTGCATGAAAATGGCCAATTTACCCACTCTGAGTTCTCAAAAAGGGTTTCTTCACCCGGGAAGTTAATTAAATACCATTTGGAGGCATTTAATGTTCGAGCAAAAACGGCTGATTTTCGACAAAAGAGATAACACCCCCCCATTACGTCCTGCTTCAGAAATGTGGAAAATGGTCCGTTTTCAAATGTTTTATTTTTGAACGTCAGTTCACATTTGTAGGTGGATCATCAGTGTTAGACCTAAAATTAGCATGTTTAAAGTGATTTTCATGCTTCCAGGGGCGCTGGAAGTTAATTAAATACCATTTGGAGGCATTTAATGTTCGAGCAAAAACGGCTGATTTTCGACAAAAGAGATAACACCCCCCCATTACGTCCTGCTTCAGAAATGTGGAAAATGGTCCGTTTTCAAATGTTTTATTTTTGAACGTCAGTTCACATTTGTAGGTGGATCATCAGTGTTAGAGCTAAAATTAGCATGTTTAAAGCGATTTTCATGCTCCCAGGGGCCCTAAACACAAGATTTATGGAATGGTTAAAAGTGCATGAAAATGGCCAATTTACCCACTCTGAGTTCTCAAAAAGGGTTTCTTCACCCCGGGAAGTTAATTAAATACCATTTGGAGGCATTTAATGTTCGAGCAAAAACGGCTGATTTTCGACAAAAGAGATAACACCCCCCCATTACGTCCTGCTTCAGAAATGTGGAAAATGGTCCGTTTTCAAATGTTTTATTTTTGATCGTCAGTTCACATTTGTAGGTGGATCATCAGTGTTAGAGCTAAAATTAGCATGTTTAAAGTGATTTTCATGCTCCCGGGGGCGCTGGAAGTTAATTAAATACCATTTGGAGGCATTTAATGTTCGAGCAAAAACGGCTGATTTTCGACAAAAGAGATAACACCCCCCCATTACGTCATGCTTCAGAAATGTGGAAAATGGTCCGTTTTCAAATGTTTTATTTTTGAACGTCAGTTCACATTTGTAGGTGGATCATCAGTGTTAGAGCTAAAATTAGCATGTTTAAAGTGATTTTCATGCTCCCAGGGGCCCTAAACACAAGATTTATGGAATGGTTAAAAGTGCATGAAAATGGCCAATTTACCCACTCTGAGTTCTCAAAAAGGGTTTCTTCACCCCGGGAAGTGAAATAAATACCATTTGGAGGCATTTAATGTTCGAGCAAAAACGGCTGATTTTCGACAAAAGAGATAACACCCCCCCATTACGTCCTGCTTCAGAAATGTGGAAAATGGTCCGTTTTCAAATGTTTTATTTTTGAACGTCAGTTCACATTTGTAGGTGGATCATCAGTGTTCGAGCTAAAATTAGCATGTTTAAAGTGATTTTCATGCTTCCAGGGGCTCGGGAAGTGAAATAAATACCATTTGGAGGCATTTAATGTTCGAGCAAAAACGGCTGATTTTCGACAAAAGAGATAACACCCCCCCCATTACGTCCTGCTTCAGAAATGTGGAAAATGGTCCGTTTTCAAATGTTTTATTTTTGAACGTCAGTTCACATTTGTAGGTGGATCATCAGTGTTAGAGCTAAAATTAGCATGTTTAAAGTGATTTTCATGCTCCCAGGGGCCCTAAACACAAGATTTATGGAATGGTTAAAAGTGCATGAAAATGGCCAATTTACCCACTCTGAGTTCTCAAAAAGGGTTTCTTCACCCCGGGAAGTTAATTAAATACCATTTGGAGGCATTTAATGTTCGAGCAAAAACGGCTGATTTTCGACAAAAGAGATAACACCCCCCCCATTACGTCATGCTTCAGAAATGTGGAAAATGGTCCGTTTTCAAATGTTTTATTTTTGAACGTCAGTTCACATTTGTAGGTGGATCATCAGTGTTAGAGCTAAAATTAGCATGTTTAAAGTGATTTTCATGCTTCCAGGGGCTCGGGAAGTGAAATAAATACCATTTGGAGGCATTTATTGTTCGAGCAAAAACGGCTGATTTTCGACAAAAGAGATAACACCCCCCCATTACGTCATGCTTCAGAAATTTGGAAAATGGTCCGTTTTCAAATGTTTTATTTTTGAACGTCAGTTCACATTTGTAGGTGGATCATCAGTGTTAGAGCTAAAATTAGCATGTTTAAAGTGATTTTCATGCTTCCAGGGGCTCGGGAAGTGAAATAAATACCATTTGGAGGCATTTAATGTTCGAGCAAAAACGGCTGATTTTCGACAAAAGAGATAACACCCCCCCATTACGTCCTGCTTCAGAAATGTGGAAAATGGTCCGTTTTCAAATGTTTTATTTTTGAACATCAGTTCACATTTGTAGGTGGATCATCAGTGTTAGAGCTAAAATTAGCATGTTTAAAGTGATTTTCATGCTTCCAGGGGCCCTAAACACAAGATTTATGGAATGGTTAAAAGTGCATGAAAATGGCCAATTTACCCACTCTGAGTTCTCAAAAAGGGTTTCTTCACCCCGGGAAGTGAAATAAATACCATTTGGAGGCATTTAATGTTCGAGCAAAAACGGCTGATTTTCGACAAAAGAGATAACACCCCCCATTACGTCCTGCTTCAGAAATGTGGAAAATGGTCCGTTTTCAAATGTTTTATTTTTGAACGTCAGTTCACATTTGTAGGTGGATCATCAGTGTTAGAGCTAAAATTAGCATGTTTAAAGTGATTTTCATGCTTCCAGGGGCTCGGGAAGTGAAATAAATACCATTTGGAGGCATTTAATGTTCGAGCAAAAACGGCTGATTTTCGACAAAAGAGATAACACCCCCCCATTACGTCCTGCTTCAGAAATGTGGAAAATGGTCCGTTTTCAAATGTTTTATTTTTGAACGTCAGTTCACATTTGTAGGTGGATCATCAGTGTTAGAGCTAAAATTAGCATGTTTAAAGTGATTTCCATGCTCCCAGGGGCCCTAAACACAAGATTTATGGAATGGTTAAAAGTGCATGAAAATGGCCAATTTACCCACTCTGAGTTCTCAAAAAGGGTTTCTTCACCCCGGGAAGTGAAATAAATACCATTTGGAGGCATTTAATGTTCGAGCAAAAACGGCTGATTTTCGACAAAAGAGATAACACCCCCCATTACGTCCTGCTTCAGAAATGTGGAAAAGGGTCAGTTTTCAAATGTTTTATTTTTGAACGTCAGTTCACATTTGTAGGTGGATCATCAGTGTTAGAGCTAAAATTAGCATGTTTAAAGTGATTTTCATGCTTCCAGGGGCTCGGGAAGTGAAATAAATACCATTTGGAGGCATTTAATGTTCGAGCAAAAACGGCTGATTTTCGACAAAAGAGATAACACCCCCCCATTACGTCATGCTTCAGAAATGTGGAAAATGGTCCGTTTTCAAATGTTTTATTTTTGAACCTCAGTTCACATTTGTAGGTGGATCATCAGTGTTAGAGCTAAAATTAGCATGTTTAAAGTGATTTTCATGCTCCCAGGGGCCCTAAACACAAGATTTATGGAATGGTTAAAAGTGCATGAAAATGGCCAATTTACCCACTCTGAGTTCTCAAAAAGGGTTTCTTCACCCCGGGAAGTTAATTAAATACCATTTGGAGGCATTTAATGTTCGAGCAAAAACGGCTGATTTTTGACAAAAGAGATAACACCCCCCCCCCATTACGTCATGCTTCAGAAATGTGGAAAATGGTCCGTTTTCAAATGTTTTAGTTTTTGAACGTCAGTTCACATTTGTAGGTGGATCATCAGTGTTAGAGCTAAAATTAGCATGTTTAAAGTGATTTTCATGCTTCCAGGGGCCCTAAACACAAGATTTATGGAATGGTTAAAAGTGCATAAAAATGGCCAATTTACCCACTCTGAGTTCTCAAAAAGGGTTTCTTCACCCCGGGAAGTGAAATAAATACCATTTGGAGGCATTTAATGTTCGAGCAAAAACGGCTGATTTTCGACAAAAGAGATAACACCCCCCCCATTACGTCATGCTTCAGAAATGTGGAAAATGGTCCGTTTTCAAATGTTTTATTTTTGAACGTCAGTTCACATTTGTAGGTGGATCATCAGTGTTAGAGCTAAAATTAGCATGTTTAAAGTGATTTTCATGCTTCCAGGGGCTCGGGAAGTGAAATAAATACCATTTGGAGGCATTTAATGTTCGAGCAAAAACGGCTGATTTTCGACAAAAGAGATAACACCCCCCCATTACGTCCTGCTTCAGAAATGTGGAAAATGGTCCGTTTTCAAATGTTTTATTTTTGAACATCAGTTCACATTTGTAGGTGGATCATCAGTGTTAGAGCTAAAATTAGCATGTTTAAAGTGATTTTCATGCTCCCAGGGGCCCTAAACACAAGATTTATGGAATGGTTAAAAGTGCATGAAAATGGCCAATTTACCCACTCTGAGTTCTCAAAAAGGGTTTCTTCACCCGGGAAGTTAATTAAATACCATTTGGAGGCATTTAATGTTCGAGCAAAAACGGCTGATTTTCGACAAAAGAGATAACACCCCCCCATTACGTCCTGCTTCAGAAATGTGGAAAATGGTCCGTTTTCAAATGTTTTATTTTTGAACGTCAGTTCACATTTGTAGGTGGATCATCAGTGTTAGACCTAAAATTAGCATGTTTAAAGTGATTTTCATGCTTCCAGGGGCGCTGGAAGTTAATTAAATACCATTTGGAGGCATTTAATGTTCGAGCAAAAACGGCTGATTTTCGACAAAAGAGATAACACCCCCCAATTACGTCCTGCTTCAGAAATGTGGAAAATGGTCCGTTTTCAAATGTTTTATTTTTGAACGTCAGTTCACATTTGTAGGTGGATCATCAGTGTTAGAGCTAAAATTAGCATGTTTAAAGCGATTTTCATGCTCCCAGGGGCCCTAAACACAAGATTTATGGAATGGTTAAAAGTGCATGAAAATGGCCAATTTACCCACTCTGAGTTCTCAAAAAGGGTTTCTTCACCCCGGGAAGTTAATTAAATACCATTTGGAGGCATTTAATGTTCGAGCAAAAACGGCTGATTTTCGACAAAAGAGATAACACCCCCCCATTACGTCATGCTTCAGAAATGTGGAAAATGGTCCGTTTTCAAATGTTTTATTTTTGAACGTCAGTTCACATTTGTAGGTGGATCATCAGTGTTAGAACTAAAATTAGCATGTTTAAAGTGATTTTCATGCTTCCATGACAGTTTCATGCTTCTTGGACAGTTCTCGCTGGACTCTAGCCCTTCCTTCCCTCCAGACCTTTGCATCCCACCCACCCCTCCTCTATGCTGGTACTCGTGTAGTGTTTGCAGCGGTCCTTTGTACTCTCTACCACCCCTATATTACCCCTAGAGTGTTTCCAGTCACATCCCTCCTGTCAAGATAGAAGATAACTCTAATGACTAGTATACTATTTGATTTTCAGATTGTATCCATGTGTATCCCCTCCCTGTGTTAGAATTATAGCTTTTACGACTAATCGCCGGTGGAACTGTTGGAACATAGCCAGGTGTACCCCTTCCCCCGTGTGAAGAGATAACCCTATCCACTAGAGCAAAAAGAAAGGTGTTCCTGAAATGTGTAACGTAACTGATTTTATGTAAAGTGCCTTGTAAAGGGGCAGCTGAAATTCCAGGAGCCTAGTCCCGACAGCTCGACGACTTCGGAGGGCTGGAAGTGGTCCCCCGCTACACGGCGGAGGAGGGCACTGGACATCGAATGCTGTCTTATGTAAAGCGCTCTGATAACCTAATCGGTTCAAGATCCTGAAATGTGCAACGTAACTGATTCTATGTAAACCGCTGTGATAACATGTAACGGAACTGGTGCTATGTAAAGCGCTCTGATAACCTAATCGGTTCAAGTTCGCGCTATAGAAAACTCTAAAATAAATAAATAAAATAAATAAATTCCAGGGGCTCGGGAAGTGAAATAAATACCATTTGGAGGCATTTAATGTTCGAGCAAAAACGGCTGATTTTCGACAAAAGAGATAACACCCCCCCATTACGTCCTGCTTCAGAAATGTGGAAAATGGTCCGTTTTCAAATGTTTTATTTTTGAACGTCAGTTCACATTTGTAGGTGGATCATCAGTGTTAGAGCTAAAATTAGCATGTTTAAAGTGATTTTCATGCTCCCAGGGGCCCTAAACACAAGATTTATGGAATGGTTAAAAGTGCATGAAAATGGCCAATTTACCCACTCTGAGTTCTCAAAAAGGGTTTCTTCACCCCGGGAAGTTAATTAAATACCATTTGGAGGCATTTAATGTTCGAGCAAAAACGGCTGATTTTCGACAAAAGAGATAACACCCCCCCCATTACGTCATGCTTCAGAAATGTGGAAAATGGTCCGTTTTCAAATGTTTTATTTTTGAACGTCAGTTCACATTTGTAGGTGGATCATCAGTGTTAGAGCTAAAATTAGCATGTTTAAAGTGATTTTCATGCTTCCAGGGGCTCGGGAAGTGAAATAAATACCATTTGGAGGCATTTAATGTTCGAGCAAAAACGGCTGATTTTCGACAAAAGAGATAACACCCCCCCATTACGTCATGCTTCAGAAATGTGGAAAATGGTCCGTTTTCAAATGTTTTATTTTTGAACGTCAGTTCACATTTGTAGGTGGATCATCAGTGTTAGAGCTAAAATTAGCATGTTTAAAGTGATTTTCATGCTCCCAGGGGCCCTAAACACAAGATTTATGGAATGGTTAAAAGTGCATGAAAATGGCCAATTTACCCACTCTGAGTTCTCAAAAAGGGTTTCTTCACCCCGGGAAGTTAATTAAATACCATTTGGAGGCATTTAATGTTCGAGCAAAAACGGCTGATTTTCGACAAAAGAGATAACACCCCCCCATTACGTCATGCTTCAGAAATGTGGAAAATGGTCCGTTTTCAAATGTTTTATTTTTGAACGTCAGTTTACATTTGTAGGTGGATCATCAGTGTTAGAGCTAAAATTAGCATGTTTAAAGTGATTTTCATGCTTCCAGGGGCCCTAAACACAAGATTTATGGAATGGTTAAAAGTGCATGAAAATGGCCAATTTACCCACTCTGAGTTCTCAAAAAGGGTTTCTTCACCCCGGGAAGTGAAAGTAAATACCATTTGGAGGCATTTAATGTTCGAGCAAAAACGGCTGATTTTCGACAAAAGAGATAACACCCCCCCCATTACGTCATGCTTCAGAAATGTGGAAAATGGTCCGTTTTCAAATGTTTTATTTTTGAACGTCAGTTCACATTTGTAGGTGGATCATCAGTGTTAGAGCTAAAATTAGCATGTTTAAAGTGATTTTCATGCTTCCAGGGGCTCGGGAAGTGAAATAAATACCATTTGGAGGCATTTAATGTTCGAGCAAAAACGGCTGATTTTCGACAAAAGAGATAACACCCCCCCATTACGTCCTGCTTCAGAAATGTGGAAAATGGTCCGTTTTCAAATGTTTTATTTTTGAATGTCAGTTCACATTTGTAGGTGGATCATCATCAGTGTTAGAGCTAAAATTAGCATGTTTAAAGTGATTTTTATGCTTCCAGGGGCTCGGGAAGTGAAATAAATACCATTTGGAGGCATTTAATGTTCGAGCAAAAACGGCTGATTTTCGACAAAAGAGATAACACCCCCCCATTACGTCCTGCTTCAGAAATGTGGAAAATGGTCCGTTTTCAAATGTTTTATTTTTGAACGTCAGTTCACATTTGTAGGTGGATCATCAGTGTTAGAGCTAAAATTAGCATGTTTAAAGTGATTTTCATGCTCCCAGGGGCCCTAAACACAAGATTTATGGAATGGTAAAAAGTGCATGAAAATGGCCAATTTACCCACTCTGAGTTCTCAAAAAGGGTTTCTTCACCCCGGGAAGTTAATTAAATACCATTTGGAGGCATTTAATGTTCGAGCAAAAACGGCTGATTTTCGACAAAAGAGATAACACCCCCCCATTACGTCATGCTTCAGAAATGTGGAAAATGGTCCGTTTTCAAATGTTTTATTTTTGAACGTCAGTTCACATTTGTAGGTGGATCATCAGTGTTAGAGCTAAAATTAGCATGTTTAAAGTGATTTTCATGCTTCCAGGGGCTCGGGAAGTGAAATAAATACCATTTGGAGGCATTTAATGTTCGAGCAAAAACGGCTGATTTTCGACAAAAGAGATAACACCCCCCCATTACGTCATGCTTCAGAAATGTGGAAAATGGTCCGTTTTCAAATGTTTTATTTTTGAACATCAGTTCACATTTGTAGGTGGATCATCAGTGTTAGAGCTAAAATTAGCATGTTTAAAGTGATTTTCATGCTCCCAGGGGCCCTAAACACAAGATTTATGGAATGGTTAAAAGTGCATGAAAATGGCCAATTTACCCACTCTGAGTTCTCAAAAAGGGTTTCTTCACCCCGGGAAGTTAATTAAATACCATTTGGAGGCATTTAATGTTCGAGCAAAAACGGCTGATTTTCGACAAAAGAGATAACACCCCCCCATTACGTCATGCTTCAGAAATGTGGAAAATGGTCCGTTTTCAAATGTTTTATTTTTGAACGTCAGTTCACATTTGTAGGTGGATCATCAGTGTTAGAGCTAAAATTAGCATGTTTAAAGTGATTTTCATGCTTCCAGGGGCCCTAAACACAAGATTTATGGAATGGTTAAAAGTGCATGAAAATGGCCAATTTACCCACTCTGAGTTCTCAAAAAGGGTTTCTTCACCCCGGGAAGTGAAAGTAAATACCATTTGGAGGCATTTAATGTTCGAGCAAAAACGGCTGATTTTCGACAAAAGAGATAACACCCCCCCATTACGTCATGCTTCAGAAATGTGGAAAATGGTCCGTTTTCAAATGTTTTATTTTTGAACGTCAGTTCACATTTATAGGTGGATCATCAGTGTTAGAGCTAAAATTAGCATGTTTAAAGTGATTTTCATGCTTCCAGGGGCTCGGGAAGTGAAATAAATACCATTTGGAGGCATTTAATGTTCGAGCAAAAACGACTGATTTTCGACAAAAGAGATAACACCCCCCCATTACGTCCTGCTTCAGAAATGTGGAAAATGGTCCGTTTTCAAATGTTTTATTTTTGAACGTCAGTTCACATTTGTAGGTGGATCATCATCAGTGTTAGAGCTAAAAATTAGCATGTTTAAAGTGATTTTTATGCTTCCAGGGGCTCGGGAAGTGAAATAAATACCATTTGGAGGCATTTAATGTTCGAGCAAAAACGGCTGATTTTCGACAAAAGAGATAACACCCCCCCATTACGTCATGCTTCAGAAATGTGGAAAATGGTCCGTTTTCAAATGTTTTATTTTTGAACGTCAGTTCACATTTGTAGGTGGATCATCAGTGTTAGAGCTAAAATTAGCATGTTTAAAGTGATTTTCATGCTCCCAGGGGCCCTAAACACAAGATTTATGGAATGGTTAAAAGTGCATGAAAATGGCCAATTTACCCACTCTGAGTTCTCAAAAAGGGTTTCTTCACCCCGGGAAGTTAATTAAATACCATTTGGAGGCATTTAATGTTCGAGCAAAAACGGCTGATGTTCGACAAAAGAGATAACACCCCCCCAATACGTCCTGCTTCAGAAATGTGGAAAATGGTCCGTTTTCAAATGTTTTATTTTTGAACGTCAGTTCACATTTGTAGGTGGATCATCAGTGTTAGAGCTAAAATTAGCCTGTTTAAAGTGATTTTCATGCTTCCAGGGGCCCTAAACACAAGATTTATGGAATGGTTAAAAGTGCATGAAAATGGCCAATTTACCCACTCTGAGTTCTCAAAAAGGGTTTCTTCACCCCGGGAAGTGAAATAAATACCATTTGGAGGCATTTAATGTTCGAGCAAAAACGGCTGATTTTCGACAAAAGAGATAACACCCCCCCATTACGTCCTGCTTCAGAAATGTGGAAAATGGTCCGTTTTCAAATGTTTTATTTTTGAACGTCAGTTCACATTTGTAGGTGGATCATCAGTGTTAGAGCTAAAATTAGCATGTTTAAAGTGATTTTTATGCTTCCAGGGGCTCGGGAAGTTAATTAAATACCATTTGGAGGCATTTAATGTTCGAGCAAAAACGGCTGATTTTCGACAAAAGAGATAACACCCCCCCATTACGTCATGCTTCAGAAATGTGGAAAATGGTCCGTTTCCAAATGTTTTATTTTTGAACGTCAGTTCACATTTGTAGGTGGATCATCAGTGTTAGAGCTAAAATTAGCATGTTTAAAGTGATTTTCATGCTTCCAGGGGCCCTAAACACAAGATTTATGGAATGGTTAAAAGTGCATGAAAATGGCCAATTTACCCACTCTGAGTTCTCAAAAAGGGTTTCTTCACCCCGGGAAGTGAAAGTAAATACCATTTGGAGGCATTTAATGTTCGAGCAAAAACGGCTGATTTTCGACAAAAGAGATAACACCCCCCCCATTACGTCATGCTTCAGAAATGTGGAAAATGGTCCGTTTTCAAATGTTTTATTTTTGAACGTCAGTTCACATTTGTAGGTGGATCATCAGTGTTAGAGCTAAAATTAGCATGTTTAAAGTGATTTTCATGCTTCCAGGGGCTCGGGAAGTGAAATAAATACCATTTGGAGGCATTTAATGTTCGAGCAAAAACGGCTGATTTTCGACAAAAGAGATAACACCCCCCCATTACGTCCTGCTTCAGAAATGTGGAAAATGGTCCGTTTTCAAATGTTTTATTTTTGAATGTCAGTTCACATTTGTAGGTGGATCATCATCAGTGTTAGAGCTAAAATTAGCATGTTTAAAGTGATTTTTATGCTTCCAGGGGCTCGGGAAGTGAAATAAATACCATTTGGAGGCATTTAATGTTCGAGCAAAAACGGCTGATTTTCGACAAAAGAGATAACACCCCCCCATTACGTCCTGCTTCAGAAATGTGGAAAATGGTCCGTTTTCAAATGTTTTATTTTTGAACGTCAGTTCACATTTGTAGGTGGATCATCAGTGTTAGAGCTAAAATTAGCATGTTTAAAGTGATTTTCATGCTCCCAGGGGCCCTAAACACAAGATTTATGGAATGGTAAAAAGTGCATGAAAATGGCCAATTTACCCACTCTGAGTTCTCAAAAAGGGTTTCTTCACCCCGGGAAGTTAATTAAATACCATTTGGAGGCATTTAATGTTCGAGCAAAAACGGCTGATTTTCGACAAAAGAGATAACACCCCCCCATTACGTCATGCTTCAGAAATGTGGAAAATGGTCCGTTTTCAAATGTTTTATTTTTGAACGTCAGTTCACATTTGTAGGTGGATCATCAGTGTTAGAGCTAAAATTAGCATGTTTAAAGTGATTTTCATGCTTCCAGGGGCTCGGGAAGTGAAATAAATACCATTTGGAGGCATTTAATGTTCGAGCAAAAACGGCTGATTTTCGACAAAAGAGATAACACCCCCCCATTACGTCATGCTTCAGAAATGTGGAAAATGGTCCGTTTTCAAATGTTTTATTTTTGAACATCAGTTCACATTTGTAGGTGGATCATCAGTGTTAGAGCTAAAATTAGCATGTTTAAAGTGATTTTCATGCTCCCAGGGGCCCTAAACACAAGATTTATGGAATGGTTAAAAGTGCATGAAAATGGCCAATTTACCCACTCTGAGTTCTCAAAAAGGGTTTCTTCACCCCGGGAAGTTAATTAAATACCATTTGGAGGCATTTAATGTTCGAGCAAAAACGGCTGATTTTCGACAAAAGAGATAACACCCCCCCATTACGTCATGCTTCAGAAATGTGGAAAATGGTCCGTTTTCAAATGTTTTATTTTTGAACGTCAGTTCACATTTGTAGGTGGATCATCAGTGTTAGAGCTAAAATTAGCATGTTTAAAGTGATTTTCATGCTTCCAGGGGCCCTAAACACAAGATTTATGGAATGGTTAAAAGTGCATGAAAATGGCCAATTTACCCACTCTGAGTTCTCAAAAAGGGTTTCTTCACCCCGGGAAGTGAAAGTAAATACCATTTGGAGGCATTTAATGTTCGAGCAAAAACGGCTGATTTTCGACAAAAGAGATAACACCCCCCCATTACGTCATGCTTCAGAAATGTGGAAAATGGTCCGTTTTCAAATGTTTTATTTTTGAACGTCAGTTCACATTTATAGGTGGATCATCAGTGTTAGAGCTAAAATTAGCATGTTTAAAGTGATTTTCATGCTTCCAGGGGCTCGGGAAGTGAAATAAATACCATTTGGAGGCATTTAATGTTCGAGCAAAAACGACTGATTTTCGACAAAAGAGATAACACCCCCCCATTACGTCCTGCTTCAGAAATGTGGAAAATGGTCCGTTTTCAAATGTTTTATTTTTGAACGTCAGTTCACATTTGTAGGTGGATCATCATCAGTGTTAGAGCTAAAATTAGCATGTTTAAAGTGATTTTTATGCTTCCAGGGGCTCGGGAAGTGAAATAAATACCATTTGGAGGCATTTAATGTTCGAGCAAAAACGGCTGATTTTCGACAAAAGAGATAACACCCCCCCATTACGTCATGCTTCAGAAATGTGGAAAATGGTCCGTTTTCAAATGTTTTATTTTTGAACGTCAGTTCACATTTGTAGGTGGATCATCAGTGTTAGAGCTAAAATTAGCATGTTTAAAGTGATTTTCATGCTCCCAGGGGCCCTAAACACAAGATTTATGGAATGGTTAAAAGTGCATGAAAATGGCCAATTTACCCACTCTGAGTTCTCAAAAAGGGTTTCTTCACCCCGGGAAGTTAATTAAATACCATTTGGAGGCATTTAATGTTCGAGCAAAAACGGCTGATGTTCGACAAAAGAGATAACACCCCCCCAATACGTCCTGCTTCAGAAATGTGGAAAATGGTCCGTTTTCAAATGTTTTATTTTTGAACGTCAGTTCACATTTGTAGGTGGATCATCAGTGTTAGAGCTAAAATTAGCCTGTTTAAAGTGATTTTCATGCTTCCAGGGGCCCTAAACACAAGATTTATGGAATGGTTAAAAGTGCATGAAAATGGCCAATTTACCCACTCTGAGTTCTCAAAAAGGGTTTCTTCACCCCGGGAAGTGAAATAAATACCATTTGGAGGCATTTAATGTTCGAGCAAAAACGGCTGATTTTCGACAAAAGAGATAACACCCCCCCATTACGTCCTGCTTCAGAAATGTGGAAAATGGTCCGTTTTCAAATGTTTTATTTTTGAACGTCAGTTCACATTTGTAGGTGGATCATCAGTGTTAGAGCTAAAATTAGCATGTTTAAAGTGATTTTTATGCTTCCAGGGGCTCGGGAAGTTAATTAAATACCATTTGGAGGCATTTAATGTTCGAGCAAAAACGGCTGATTTTCGACAAAAGAGATAACACCCCCCCATTACGTCATGCTTCAGAAATGTGGAAAATGGTCCGTTTCCAAATGTTTTATTTTTGAACGTCAGTTCACATTTGTAGGTGGATCATCAGTGTTAGAGCTAAAATTAGCATGTTTAAAGTGATTTTCATGCTTCCAGGGGCCCTAAACACAAGATTTATGGAATGGTTAAAAGTGCATGAAAATGGCCAATTTACCCACTCTGAGTTCTCAAAAAGGGTTTCTTCACCCCGGGAAGTGAAATAAATACCATTTGGAGGCATTTAATGTTCGAGCAAAAACGGCTGATTTTCGACAAAAGAGATAACACCCCCCCATTACGTCCTGCTTCAGAAATGTGGAAAATGGTCCGTTTTCAAATGTTTTATTTTTGAACGTCAGTTCACATTTGTAGGTGGATCATCAGTGTTAGAGCTAAAATTAGCATGTTTAAAGTGATTTTTATGCTTCCAGGGGCTCGGGAAGTGAAATAAATACCATTTGGAGACATTTAATGTTCGAGCAAAAACGGCTGATTTTCGACAAAAGAGATAACACCCCCCCATTACGTCCTGCTTCAGAAATGTGGAAAATGGTCCGTTTTCAAATGTTTTATTTTTGAACGTCAGTTCACATTTGTAGGTGGATCATCAGTGTTAGAGCTAAAATTAGCATGTTTAAAGTGATTTTCATGCTTCCAGGGGCCCTAAACACAAGATTTATGGAATGGTTAAAAGTGCATGAAAATGGCCAATTTACCCATTCTGAGTTCTCAAAAAGGGTTTCTTCACCCCGGGAAGTGAAATAAATACCATTTGGAGGCATTTAATGTTCGAGCAAAAACGGCTGATTTTCGACAAAAGAGATAACACCCCCCCATTACGTCATGCTTCAGAAATGTGGAAAATGGTCCGTTTTCAAATGTTTTATTTTTGAACGTCAGTTCACATTTGTAGGTGGATCATCAGTGTTAGAGCTAAAATTAGCATGTTTAAAGTGATTTTCATGCTTCCAGGGGCTCGGGAAGTGAAATAAATACCATTTGGAGGCATTTAATGTTCGAGCAAAAACGGCTGATTTTCGACAAAAGAGATAACACCCCCCCATTACGTCCTGCTTCAGAAATGTGGAAAATGGTCCGTTTTCAAATGTTTTATTTTTGAACGTCAGTTCACATTTGTAGGTGGATCATCATCAGTGTTAGAGCTAAAATTAGCATGTTTAAAGTGATTTTTATGCTTCCAGGGGCTCGGGAAGTGAAATAAATACCATTTGGAGGCATTTAATGTTCGAGCAAAAACGGCTGATTTTCGACAAAAGAGATAACACCCCCCCATTACGTCATGCTTCAGAAATGTGGAAAATGGTCCGTTTTCAAATGTTTTATTTTTGAACGTCAGTTCACATTTGTAGGTGGATCATCAGTGTTAGAGCTAAAATTAGCATGTTTAAAGTGATTTTCATGCTTCCAGGGGCCCTAAACACAAGATTTATGGAATGGTTAAAAGTGCATGAAAATGGCCAATTTACCCACTCTGAGTTCTCAAAAAGGGGTTCTTCACCCCGGGAAGTTAATTAAATACCATTTGGAGGCATTTAATGTTCGAGCAAAAACGGCTGATTTTCGACAAAAGAGATAACACCCCCCCATTACGTCCTGCTTCAGAAATGTGGAAAATGGTCCGTTTTCAAATGTTTTATTTTTGAACGTCAGTTCACATTTGTAGGTGGATCATCAGTGTTAGAGCTAAAATTAGCATGTTTAAAGTGATTTTCATGCTCCCAGGGGCCCTAAACACAAGATTTATGGAATGGTTAAAAGTGCATGAAAATGGCCAATTTACCCACTCTGAGTTCTCAAAAAGGGTTTCTTCACCCCGGGAAGTTAATTAAATACCATTTGGAGGCATTTAATGTTCGAGCAAAAACGGCTGATGTTCGACAAAAGAGATAACACCCCCCCATTACGTCCTGCTTCAGAAATGTGGAAAATGGTCCGTTTTCAAATGTTTTATTTTTGAACGTCAGTTCACATTTGTAGGTGGATCATCAGTGTTAGAGCTAAAATTAGCCTGTTTAAAGTGATTTTCATGCTTCCAGGGGCCCTAAACACAAGATTTATGGAATGGTTAAAAGTGCATGAAAATGGCCAATTTACCCACTCTGAGTTCTCAAAAAGGGTTTCTTCACCCCGGGAAGTGAAATAAATACCATTTGGAGGCATTTAATGTTCGAGCAAAAACGGCTGATTTTCGACAAAAGAGATAACACCCCCATTACGTCCTGCTTCAGAAATGTGGAAAAATGGTCCGTTTTCAAATGTTTTATTTTTGAACGTCAGTTCACATTTGTAGGTGGATCATCAGTGTTAGAGCTAAAATTAGCATGTTTAAAGTGATTTTCATGCTCCCAGGGGCCCTAAACACAAGATTTATGGAATGGTTAAAAGTGCATGAAAATGGCCAATTTACCCACTCTGAGTTCTCAAAAAGGGTTTCTTCACCCGGGAAGTTAATTAAATACCATTTGGAGGCATTTAATGTTCGAGCAAAAACGGCTGATTTTCGACAAAAGAGATAACACCCCCCCATTACGTCCTGCTTCAGAAATGTGGAAAATGGTCCGTTTTCAAATGTTTTATTTTTGAACGTCAGTTCACATTTGTAGGTGGATCATCAGTGTTAGACCTAAAATTAGCATGTTTAAAGTGATTTTCATGCTTCCAGGGGCGCTGGAAGTTAATTAAATACCATTTGGAGGCATTTAATGTTCGAGCAAAAACGGCTGATTTTCGACAAAAGAGATAACACCCCCCCATTACGTCGTGCTTCAGAAATGTGGAAAATGGTCCGTTTTCAAATGTTTTATTTTTGAACGTCAGTTCACATTTGTAGGTGGATCATCAGTGTTAGAGCTAAAATTAGCATGTTTAAAGCGATTTTCATGCTCCCAGGGGCCCTAAACACAAGATTTATGGAATGGTTAAAAGTGCATGAAAATGGCCAATTTACCCACTCTGAGTTCTCAAAAAGGGTTTCTTCACCCCGGGAAGTTAATTAAATACCATTTGGAGGCATTTAATGTTCGAGCAAAAACGGCTGATTTTCGACAAAAGAGATAACACCCCCCCATTACGTCATGCTTCAGAAATGTGGAAAATGGTCCGTTTTCAAATGTTTTATTTTTGAACGTCAGTTCACATTTGTAGGTGGATCATCAGTGTTAGAGCTAAAATTAGCATGTTTAAAGTGATTTTCATGCTTCCAGGGGCTCGGGAAGTGAAATAAATACCATTTGGAGGCATTTAATGTTCGAGCAAAAACGGCTGATTTTCGACAAAAGAGATAACACCCCCCCATTACGTCCTGCTTCAGAAATGTGGAAAATGGTCCGTTTTCAAATGTTTTATTTTTGAACGTCAGTTCACATTTGTAGGTGGATCATCAGTGTTAGAGCTAAAATTAGCATGTTTAAAGTGATTTTCATGCTCCCAGGGGCCCTAAACACAAGATTTATGGAATGGTTAAAAGTGCATGAAAATGGCCAATTTACCCACTCTGAGTTCTCAAAAAGGGTTTCTTCACCCCGGGAAGTGAAATAAATACCATTTGGAGGCATTTAATGTTCGAGCAAAAACGGCTGATTTTCGACAAAAGAGATAACACCCCCCATTATGTCCTGCTTCAGAAATGTGGAAAATGGTCCGTTTTCAAATGTTTTATTTTTGAACGTCAGTTCACATTTGTAGGTGGATCATCAGTGTTAGAGCTAAAATTAGCATGTTTAAAGTGATTTTCATGCTCCCAGGGGCCCTAAACACAAGATTTATGGAATGGTTAAAAGTGCATGAAAATGGCCAATTTACCCACTCTGAGTTCTCAAAAAGGGTTTCTTCACCCCGGGAAGTTAATTAAATACCATTTGGAGGCATTTAATGTTCGAGCAAAAACGGCTGATTTTCGACAAAAGAGATAACACCCCCCCATTACGTCATGCTTCAGAAATGTGGAAAATGGTCCGTTTTCAAATGTTTTATTTTTGAACGTCAGTTCACATTTGTAGGTGGATCATCAGTGTTAGAGCTAAAATTAGCATGTTTAAAGTGATTTTCATGCTTCCAGGGGCTCGGGAAGTGAAATAAATACCATTTGGAGGCATTTAATGTTCGAGCAAAAACGGCTGATTTTCGACAAAAGAGATAACACCCCCCCCATTACGTCATGCTTCAGAAATGTGGAAAATGGTCCGTTTTCAAATGTTTTATTTTTGAACGTCAGTTCACATTTGTAGGTGGATCATCAGTGTTAGAGCTAAAATTAGCATGTTTAAAGTGATTTTCATGCTCCCAGGGGCCCTAAACACAAGATTTATGGAATGGTTAAAAGTGCATGAAAATGGCCAATTTACCCACTCTGAGTTCTCAAAAAGGGTTTCTTCACCCCGGGAAGTTAATTAAATACCATTTGGAGGCATTTAATGTTCGAGCAAAAACGGCTGATGTTCGACAAAAGAGATAACACCCCCCCAATACGTCCTGCTTCAGAAATGTGGAAAATGGTCCGTTTTCAAATGTTTTATTTTTGAACGTCAGTTCACATTTGTAGGTGGATCATCAGTGTTAGAGCTAAAATTAGCCTGTTTAAAGTGATTTTCATGCTTCCAGGGGCCCTAAACACAAGATTTATGGAATGGTTAAAAGTGCATGAAAATGGCCAATTTACCCACTCTGAGTTCTCAAAAAGGGTTTCTTCACCCCGGGAAGTGAAATAAATACCATTTGGAGGCATTTAATGTTCGAGCAAAAACGGCTGATTTTCGACAAAAGAGATAACACCCCCCCATTACGTCCTGCTTCAGAAATGTGGAAAATGGTCCGTTTTCAAATGTTTTATTTTTGAACGTCAGTTCACATTTGTAGGTGGATCATCAGTGTTAGAGCTAAAATTAGCATGTTTAAAGTGATTTTTATGCTTCCAGGGGCTCGGGAAGTTAATTAAATACCATTTGGAGGCATTTAATGTTCGAGCAAAAACGGCTGATTTTCGACAAAAGAGATAACACCCCCCCATTACGTCATGCTTCAGAAATGTGGAAAATGGTCCGTTTCCAAATGTTTTATTTTTGAACGTCAGTTCACATTTGTAGGTGGATCATCAGTGTTAGAGCTAAAATTAGCATGTTTAAAGTGATTTTCATGCTTCCAGGGGCCCTAAACACAAGATTTATGGAATGGTTAAAAGTGCATGAAAATGGCCAATTTACCCACTCTGAGTTCTCAAAAAGGGTTTCTTCACCCCGGGAAGTGAAATAAATACCATTTGGAGGCATTTAATGTTCGAGCAAAAACGGCTGATTTTCGACAAAAGAGATAACACCCCCCCATTACGTCCTGCTTCAGAAATGTGGAAAATGGTCCGTTTTCAAATGTTTTATTTTTGAACGTCAGTTCACATTTGTAGGTGGATCATCAGTGTTAGAGCTAAAATTAGCATGTTTAAAGTGATTTTTATGCTTCCAGGGGCTCGGGAAGTGAAATAAATACCATTTGGAGACATTTAATGTTCGAGCAAAAACGGCTGATTTTCGACAAAAGAGATAACACCCCCCCATTACGTCCTGCTTCAGAAATGTGGAAAATGGTCCGTTTTCAAATGTTTTATTTTTGAACGTCAGTTCATATTTGTAGGTGGATCATCAGTGTTAGAGCTAAAATTAGCATGTTTAAAGTGATTTTCATGCTTCCAGGGGCCCTAAACACAAGATTTATGGAATGGTTAAAAGTGCATGAAAATGGCCAATTTACTCACTCTGAGTTCTCAAAAAGGGTTTCTTCACCCCGGGAAGTGAAATAAATACCATTTGGAGGCATTTAATGTTCGAGCAAAAACGGCTGATTTTCGACAAAAGAGATAACACCCCCCCATTACGTCATGCTTCAGAAATGTGGAAAATGGTCCGTTTTCAAATGTTTTATTTTTGAACGTCAGTTCACATTTGTAGGTGGATCATCAGTGTTAGAGCTAAAATTAGCATGTTTAAAGTGATTTTCATGCTTCCAGGGGCCCTAAACACAAGATTTATGGAATGGTTAAAAGTGCATGAAAATGGCCAATTTACCCACTCTGAGTTCTCAAAAAGGGTTTCTTCACCCCGGGAAGTGAAATAAATACCATTTGGAGGCATTTAATGTTCGAGCAAAAACGGCTGATTTTCGACAAAAGAGATAACACCCCCCCATTACGTCATGCTTCAGAAATGTGGAAAATGGTCCGTTTTCAAATGTTTTATTTTTGAACGTCAGTTCACATTTGTAGGTGGATCATCAGTGTTAGAGCTAAAATTAGCATGTTTAAAGTGATTTTCATGCTTCCAGGGGATCGGGAAGTGAAATAAATACCATTTGGAGGCATTTAATGTTCGAGCAAAAACGGCTGATTTTCGACAAAAGAGATAACACCCCCCCATTACGTCCTGCTTCAGAAATGTGGAAAATGGTCCGTTTTCAAATGTTTTATTTTTGAACGTCAGTTCACATTTGTAGGTGGATCATCATCAGTGTTAGAGCTAAAATTAGCATGTTTAAAGTGATTTTTATGCTTCCAGGGGCTCGGGAAGTGAAATAAATACCATTTGGAGGCATTTAATGTTCGAGCAAAAACGGCTGATTTTCGACAAAAGAGATAACACCCCCCCATTACGTCATGCTTCAGAAATGTGGAAAATGGTCCGTTTTCAAATGTTTTATTTTTGAACGTCAGTTCACATTTGTAGGTGGATCATCAGTGTTAGAGCTAAAATTAGCATGTTTAAAGTGATTTTCATGCTTCCAGGGGCCCTAAACACAAGATTTATGGAATGGTTAAAAGTGCATGAAAATGGCCAATTTACCCACTCTGAGTTCTCAAAAAGGGGTTCTTCACCCCGGGAAGTTAATTAAATACCATTTGGAGGCATTTAATGTTCGAGCAAAAACGGCTGATTTTCGACAAAAGAGATAACACCCCCCCATTACGTCCTGCTTCAGAAATGTGGAAAATGGTCCGTTTTCAAATGTTTTATTTTTGAACGTCAGTTCACATTTGTAGGTGGATCATCAGTGTTAGAGCTAAAATTAGCATGTTTAAAGTGATTTTCATGCTCCCAGGGGCCCTAAACACAAGATTTATGGAATGGTTAAAAGTGCATGAAAATGGCCAATTTACCCACTCTGAGTTCTCAAAAAGGGTTTCTTCACCCCAGGAAGTTAATTAAATACCATTTGGAGGCATTTAATGTTCGAGCAAAAACGGCTGATGTTCGACAAAAGAGATAACACCCCCCCATTACGTCCTGCTTCAGAAATGTGGAAAATGGTCCGTTTTCAAATGTTTTATTTTTGAACGTCAGTTCACATTTGTAGGTGGATCATCAGTGTTAGAGCTAAAATTAGCCTGTTTAAAGTGATTTTCATGCTTCCAGGGGCCCTAAACACAAGATTTATGGAATGGTTAAAAGTGCATGAAAATGGCCAATTTACCCACTCTGAGTTCTCAAAAAGGGTTTCTTCACCCCGGGAAGTGAAAGTAAATACCATTTGGAGGCATTTAATGTTCGAGCAAAAACGGCTGATTTTCGACAAAAGAGATAACACCCCCCCATTACGTCATGCTTCAGAAATGTGGAAAATGGTCCGTTTTCAAATGTTTTATTTTTGAACGTCAGTTCACATTTATAGGTGGATCATCAGTGTTAGAGCTAAAATTAGCATGTTTAAAGTGATTTTCATGCTTCCAGGGGCTCGGGAAGTGAAATAAATACCATTTGGAGGCATTTAATGTTCGAGCAAAAACGACTGATTTTCGACAAAAGAGATAACACCCCCCCATTACGTCCTGCTTCAGAAATGTGGAAAATGGTCCGTTTTCAAATGTTTTATTTTTGAACGTCAGTTCACATTTGTAGGTGGATCATCATCAGTGTTAGAGCTAAAATTAGCATGTTTAAAGTGATTTTTATGCTTCCAGGGGCTCGGGAAGTGAAATAAATACCATTTGGAGGCATTTAATGTTCGAGCAAAAACGGCTGATTTTCGACAAAAGAGATAACACCCCCCCATTACGTCATGCTTCAGAAATGTGGAAAATGGTCCGTTTTCAAATGTTTTATTTTTGAACGTCAGTTCACATTTGTAGGTGGATCATCAGTGTTAGAGCTAAAATTAGCATGTTTAAAGTGATTTTCATGCTCCCAGGGGCCCTAAACACAAGATTTATGGAATGGTTAAAAGTGCATGAAAATGGCCAATTTACCCACTCTGAGTTCTCAAAAAGGGTTTCTTCACCCCGGGAAGTTAATTAAATACCATTTGGAGGCATTTAATGTTCGAGCAAAAACGGCTGATGTTCGACAAAAGAGATAACACCCCCCCAATACGTCCTGCTTCAGAAATGTGGAAAATGGTCCGTTTTCAAATGTTTTATTTTTGAACGTCAGTTCACATTTGTAGGTGGATCATCAGTGTTAGAGCTAAAATTAGCCTGTTTAAAGTGATTTTCATGCTTCCAGGGGCCCTAAACACAAGATTTATGGAATGGTTAAAAGTGCATGAAAATGGCCAATTTACCCACTCTGAGTTCTCAAAAAGGGTTTCTTCACCCCGGGAAGTGAAATAAATACCATTTGGAGGCATTTAATGTTCGAGCAAAAACGGCTGATTTTCGACAAAAGAGATAACACCCCCCCATTACGTCCTGCTTCAGAAATGTGGAAAATGGTCCGTTTTCAAATGTTTTATTTTTGAACGTCAGTTCACATTTGTAGGTGGATCATCAGTGTTAGAGCTAAAATTAGCATGTTTAAAGTGATTTTTATGCTTCCAGGGGCTCGGGAAGTTAATTAAATACCATTTGGAGGCATTTAATGTTCGAGCAAAAACGGCTGATTTTCGACAAAAGAGATAACACCCCCCCATTACGTCATGCTTCAGAAATGTGGAAAATGGTCCGTTTCCAAATGTTTTATTTTTGAACGTCAGTTCACATTTGTAGGTGGATCATCAGTGTTAGAGCTAAAATTAGCATGTTTAAAGTGATTTTCATGCTTCCAGGGGCCCTAAACACAAGATTTATGGAATGGTTAAAAGTGCATGAAAATGGCCAATTTACCCACTCTGAGTTCTCAAAAAGGGTTTCTTCACCCCGGGAAGTGAAATAAATACCATTTGGAGGCATTTAATGTTCGAGCAAAAACGGCTGATTTTCGACAAAAGAGATAACACCCCCCCATTACGTCCTGCTTCAGAAATGTGGAAAATGGTCCGTTTTCAAATGTTTTATTTTTGAACGTCAGTTCACATTTGTAGGTGGATCATCAGTGTTAGAGCTAAAATTAGCATGTTTAAAGTGATTTTTATGCTTCCAGGGGCTCGGGAAGTGAAATAAATACCATTTGGAGACATTTAATGTTCGAGCAAAAACGGCTGATTTTCGACAAAAGAGATAACACCCCCCCATTACGTCCTGCTTCAGAAATGTGGAAAATGGTCCGTTTTCAAATGTTTTATTTTTGAACGTCAGTTCACATTTGTAGGTGGATCATCAGTGTTAGAGCTAAAATTAGCATGTTTAAAGTGATTTTCATGCTTCCAGGGGCCCTAAACACAAGATTTATGGAATGGTTAAAAGTGCATGAAAATGGCCAATTTACCCATTCTGAGTTCTCAAAAAGGGTTTCTTCACCCCGGGAAGTGAAATAAATACCATTTGGAGGCATTTAATGTTCGAGCAAAAACGGCTGATTTTCGACAAAAGAGATAACACCCCCCCATTACGTCATGCTTCAGAAATGTGGAAAATGGTCCGTTTTCAAATGTTTTATTTTTGAACGTCAGTTCACATTTGTAGGTGGATCATCAGTGTTAGAGCTAAAATTAGCATGTTTAAAGTGATTTTCATGCTTCCAGGGGCTCGGGAAGTGAAATAAATACCATTTGGAGGCATTTAATGTTCGAGCAAAAACGGCTGATTTTCGACAAAAGAGATAACACCCCCCCATTACGTCCTGCTTCAGAAATGTGGAAAATGGTCCGTTTTCAAATGTTTTATTTTTGAACGTCAGTTCACATTTGTAGGTGGATCATCATCAGTGTTAGAGCTAAAATTAGCATGTTTAAAGTGATTTTTATGCTTCCAGGGGCTCGGGAAGTGAAATAAATACCATTTGGAGGCATTTAATGTTCGAGCAAAAACGGCTGATTTTCGACAAAAGAGATAACACCCCCCCATTACGTCATGCTTCAGAAATGTGGAAAATGGTCCGTTTTCAAATGTTTTATTTTTGAACGTCAGTTCACATTTGTAGGTGGATCATCAGTGTTAGAGCTAAAATTAGCATGTTTAAAGTGATTTTCATGCTTCCAGGGGCCCTAAACACAAGATTTATGGAATGGTTAAAAGTGCATGAAAATGGCCAATTTACCCACTCTGAGTTCTCAAAAAGGGGTTCTTCACCCCGGGAAGTTAATTAAATACCATTTGGAGGCATTTAATGTTCGAGCAAAAACGGCTGATTTTCGACAAAAGAGATAACACCCCCCCATTACGTCCTGCTTCAGAAATGTGGAAAATGGTCCGTTTTCAAATGTTTTATTTTTGAACGTCAGTTCACATTTGTAGGTGGATCATCAGTGTTAGAGCTAAAATTAGCATGTTTAAAGTGATTTTCATGCTCCCAGGGGCCCTAAACACAAGATTTATGGAATGGTTAAAAGTGCATGAAAATGGCCAATTTACCCACTCTGAGTTCTCAAAAAGGGTTTCTTCACCCCGGGAAGTTAATTAAATACCATTTGGAGGCATTTAATGTTCGAGCAAAAACGGCTGATGTTCGACAAAAGAGATAACACCCCCCCATTACGTCCTGCTTCAGAAATGTGGAAAATGGTCCGTTTTCAAATGTTTTATTTTTGAACGTCAGTTCACATTTGTAGGTGGATCATCAGTGTTAGAGCTAAAATTAGCCTGTTTAAAGTGATTTTCATGCTTCCAGGGGCCCTAAACACAAGATTTATGGAATGGTTAAAAGTGCATGAAAATGGCCAATTTACCCACTCTGAGTTCTCAAAAAGGGTTTCTTCACCCCGGGAAGTGAAATAAATACCATTTGGAGGCATTTAATGTTCGAGCAAAAACGGCTGATTTTCGACAAAAGAGATAACACCCCCCATTACGTCCTGCTTCAGAAATGTGGAAAATGGTCCGTTTTCAAATGTTTTATTTTTGAACGTCAGTTCACATTTGTAGGTGGATCATCAGTGTTAGAGCTAAAATTAGCATGTTTAAAGTGATTTTCATGCTCCCAGGGGCCCTAAACACAAGATTTATGGAATGGTTAAAAGTGCATGAAAATGGCCAATTTACCCACTCTGAGTTCTCAAAAAGGGTTTCTTCACCCGGGAAGTTAATTAAATACCATTTGGAGGCATTTAATGTTCGAGCAAAAACGGCTGATTTTCGACAAAAGAGATAACACCCCCCCATTACGTCCTGCTTCAGAAATGTGGAAAATGGTCCGTTTTCAAATGTTTTATTTTTGAACGTCAGTTCACATTTGTAGGTGGATCATCAGTGTTAGACCTAAAATTAGCATGTTTAAAGTGATTTTCATGCTTCCAGGGGCGCTGGAAGTTAATTAAATACCATTTGGAGGCATTTAATGTTCGAGCAAAAACGGCTGATTTTCGACAAAAGAGATAACACCCCCCCATTACGTCGTGCTTCAGAAATGTGGAAAATGGTCCGTTTTCAAATGTTTTATTTTTGAACGTCAGTTCACATTTGTAGGTGGATCATCAGTGTTAGAGCTAAAATTAGCATGTTTAAAGCGATTTTCATGCTCCCAGGGGCCCTAAACACAAGATTTATGGAATGGTTAAAAGTGCATGAAAATGGCCAATTTACCCACTCTGAGTTCTCAAAAAGGGTTTCTTCACCCCGGGAAGTTAATTAAATACCATTTGGAGGCATTTAATGTTCGAGCAAAAACGGCTGATTTTCGACAAAAGAGATAACACCCCCCCATTACGTCATGCTTCAGAAATGTGGAAAATGGTCCGTTTTCAAATGTTTTATTTTTGAACGTCAGTTCACATTTGTAGGTGGATCATCAGTGTTAGAGCTAAAATTAGCATGTTTAAAGTGATTTTCATGCTTCCAGGGGCTCGGGAAGTGAAATAAATACCATTTGGAGGCATTTAATGTTCGAGCAAAAACGGCTGATTTTCGACAAAAGAGATAACACCCCCCCATTACGTCCTGCTTCAGAAATGTGGAAAATGGTCCGTTTTCAAATGTTTTATTTTTGAACGTCAGTTCACATTTGTAGGTGGATCATCAGTGTTAGAGCTAAAATTAGCATGTTTAAAGTGATTTTCATGCTCCCAGGGGCCCTAAACACAAGATTTATGGAATGGTTAAAAGTGCATGAAAATGGCCAATTTACCCACTCTGAGTTCTCAAAAAGGGTTTCTTCACCCCGGGAAGTGAAATAAATACCATTTGGAGGCATTTAATGTTCGAGCAAAAACGGCTGATTTTCGACAAAAGAGATAACACCCCCCATTATGTCCTGCTTCAGAAATGTGGAAAATGGTCCGTTTTCAAATGTTTTATTTTTGAACGTCAGTTCACATTTGTAGGTGGATCATCAGTGTTAGAGCTAAAATTAGCATGTTTAAAGTGATTTTCATGCTCCCAGGGGCCCTAAACACAAGATTTATGGAATGGTTAAAAGTGCATGAAAATGGCCAATTTACCCACTCTGAGTTCTCAAAAAGGGTTTCTTCACCCCGGGAAGTTAATTAAATACCATTTGGAGGCATTTAATGTTCGAGCAAAAACGGCTGATTTTCGACAAAAGAGATAACACCCCCCCATTACGTCATGCTTCAGAAATGTGGAAAATGGTCCGTTTTCAAATGTTTTATTTTTGAACGTCAGTTCACATTTGTAGGTGGATCATCAGTGTTAGAGCTAAAATTAGCATGTTTAAAGTGATTTTCATGCTTCCAGGGGCTCGGGAAGTGAAATAAATACCATTTGGAGGCATTTAATGTTCGAGCAAAAACGGCTGATTTTCGACAAAAGAGATAACACCCCCCCCATTACGTCATGCTTCAGAAATGTGGAAAATGGTCCGTTTTCAAATGTTTTATTTTTGAACGTCAGTTCACATTTGTAGGTGGATCATCAGTGTTAGAGCTAAAATTAGCATGTTTAAAGTGATTTTCATGCTCCCAGGGGCCCTAAACACAAGATTTATGGAATGGTTAAAAGTGCATGAAAATGGCCAATTTACCCACTCTGAGTTCTCAAAAAGGGTTTCTTCACCCCGGGAAGTTAATTAAATACCATTTGGAGGCATTTAATGTTCGAGCAAAAACGGCTGATGTTCGACAAAAGAGATAACACCCCCCCAATACGTCCTGCTTCAGAAATGTGGAAAATGGTCCGTTTTCAAATGTTTTATTTTTGAACGTCAGTTCACATTTGTAGGTGGATCATCAGTGTTAGAGCTAAAATTAGCCTGTTTAAAGTGATTTTCATGCTTCCAGGGGCCCTAAACACAAGATTTATGGAATGGTTAAAAGTGCATGAAAATGGCCAATTTACCCACTCTGAGTTCTCAAAAAGGGTTTCTTCACCCCGGGAAGTGAAATAAATACCATTTGGAGGCATTTAATGTTCGAGCAAAAACGGCTGATTTTCGACAAAAGAGATAACACCCCCCCATTACGTCCTGCTTCAGAAATGTGGAAAATGGTCCGTTTTCAAATGTTTTATTTTTGAACGTCAGTTCACATTTGTAGGTGGATCATCAGTGTTAGAGCTAAAATTAGCATGTTTAAAGTGATTTTTATGCTTCCAGGGGCTCGGGAAGTTAATTAAATACCATTTGGAGGCATTTAATGTTCGAGCAAAAACGGCTGATTTTCGACAAAAGAGATAACACCCCCCCATTACGTCATGCTTCAGAAATGTGGAAAATGGTCCGTTTCCAAATGTTTTATTTTTGAACGTCAGTTCACATTTGTAGGTGGATCATCAGTGTTAGAGCTAAAATTAGCATGTTTAAAGTGATTTTCATGCTTCCAGGGGCCCTAAACACAAGATTTATGGAATGGTTAAAAGTGCATGAAAATGGCCAATTTACCCACTCTGAGTTCTCAAAAAGGGTTTCTTCACCCCGGGAAGTGAAATAAATACCATTTGGAGGCATTTAATGTTCGAGCAAAAACGGCTGATTTTCGACAAAAGAGATAACACCCCCCCATTACGTCCTGCTTCAGAAATGTGGAAAATGGTCCGTTTTCAAATGTTTTATTTTTGAACGTCAGTTCACATTTGTAGGTGGATCATCAGTGTTAGAGCTAAAATTAGCATGTTTAAAGTGATTTTTATGCTTCCAGGGGCTCGGGAAGTGAAATAAATACCATTTGGAGACATTTAATGTTCGAGCAAAAACGGCTGATTTTCGACAAAAGAGATAACACCCCCCCATTACGTCCTGCTTCAGAAATGTGGAAAATGGTCCGTTTTCAAATGTTTTATTTTTGAACGTCAGTTCATATTTGTAGGTGGATCATCAGTGTTAGAGCTAAAATTAGCATGTTTAAAGTGATTTTCATGCTTCCAGGGGCCCTAAACACAAGATTTATGGAATGGTTAAAAGTGCATGAAAATGGCCAATTTACTCACTCTGAGTTCTCAAAAAGGGTTTCTTCACCCCGGGAAGTGAAATAAATACCATTTGGAGGCATTTAATGTTCGAGCAAAAACGGCTGATTTTCGACAAAAGAGATAACACCCCCCCATTACGTCATGCTTCAGAAATGTGGAAAATGGTCCGTTTTCAAATGTTTTATTTTTGAACGTCAGTTCACATTTGTAGGTGGATCATCAGTGTTAGAGCTAAAATTAGCATGTTTAAAGTGATTTTCATGCTTCCAGGGGCCCTAAACACAAGATTTATGGAATGGTTAAAAGTGCATGAAAATGGCCAATTTACCCACTCTGAGTTCTCAAAAAGGGTTTCTTCACCCCGGGAAGTGAAATAAATACCATTTGGAGGCATTTAATGTTCGAGCAAAAACGGCTGATTTTCGACAAAAGAGATAACACCCCCCCATTACGTCATGCTTCAGAAATGTGGAAAATGGTCCGTTTTCAAATGTTTTATTTTTGAACGTCAGTTCACATTTGTAGGTGGATCATCAGTGTTAGAGCTAAAATTAGCATGTTTAAAGTGATTTTCATGCTTCCAGGGGATCGGGAAGTGAAATAAATACCATTTGGAGGCATTTAATGTTCGAGCAAAAACGGCTGATTTTCGACAAAAGAGATAACACCCCCCCATTACGTCCTGCTTCAGAAATGTGGAAAATGGTCCGTTTTCAAATGTTTTATTTTTGAACGTCAGTTCACATTTGTAGGTGGATCATCATCAGTGTTAGAGCTAAAATTAGCATGTTTAAAGTGATTTTTATGCTTCCAGGGGCTCGGGAAGTGAAATAAATACCATTTGGAGGCATTTAATGTTCGAGCAAAAACGGCTGATTTTCGACAAAAGAGATAACACCCCCCCATTACGTCATGCTTCAGAAATGTGGAAAATGGTCCGTTTTCAAATGTTTTATTTTTGAACGTCAGTTCACATTTGTAGGTGGATCATCAGTGTTAGAGCTAAAATTAGCATGTTTAAAGTGATTTTCATGCTTCCAGGGGCCCTAAACACAAGATTTATGGAATGGTTAAAAGTGCATGAAAATGGCCAATTTACCCACTCTGAGTTCTCAAAAAGGGGTTCTTCACCCCGGGAAGTTAATTAAATACCATTTGGAGGCATTTAATGTTCGAGCAAAAACGGCTGATTTTCGACAAAAGAGATAACACCCCCCCATTACGTCCTGCTTCAGAAATGTGGAAAATGGTCCGTTTTCAAATGTTTTATTTTTGAACGTCAGTTCACATTTGTAGGTGGATCATCAGTGTTAGAGCTAAAATTAGCATGTTTAAAGTGATTTTCATGCTCCCAGGGGCCCTAAACACAAGATTTATGGAATGGTTAAAAGTGCATGAAAATGGCCAATTTACCCACTCTGAGTTCTCAAAAAGGGTTTCTTCACCCCAGGAAGTTAATTAAATACCATTTGGAGGCATTTAATGTTCGAGCAAAAACGGCTGATGTTCGACAAAAGAGATAACACCCCCCCATTACGTCCTGCTTCAGAAATGTGGAAAATGGTCCGTTTTCAAATGTTTTATTTTTGAACGTCAGTTCACATTTGTAGGTGGATCATCAGTGTTAGAGCTAAAATTAGCCTGTTTAAAGTGATTTTCATGCTTCCAGGGGCCCTAAACACAAGATTTATGGAATGGTTAAAAGTGCATGAAAATGGCCAATTTACCCACTCTGAGTTCTCAAAAAGGGTTTCCTCACCCCGGGAAGTGAAATAAATACCATTTGGAGGCATTTAATGTTCGAGCAAAAACGGCTGATTTTCGACAAAAGAGATAACACCCCCCATTACGTCCTGCTTCAGAAATGTGGAAAATGGTCCGTTTTCAAATGTTTTATTTTTGAACGTCAGTTCACATTTGTAGGTGGATCATCAGTGTTAGAGCTAAAATTAGCATGTTTAAAGTGATTTTCATGCTCCCAGGGGCCCTAAACACAAGATTTATGGAATGGTTAAAAGTGCATGAAAATGGCCAATTTACCCACTCTGAGTTCTCAAAAAGGGTTTCTTCACCCGGGAAGTTAATTAAATACCATTTGGAGGCATTTAATGTTCGAGCAAAAACGGCTGATTTTCGACAAAAGAGATAACACCCCCCCATTACGTCCTGCTTCAGAAATGTGGAAAATGGTCCGTTTTCAAATGTTTTATTTTTGAACGTCAGTTCACATTTGTAGGTGGATCATCAGTGTTAGACCTAAAATTAGCATGTTTAAAGTGATTTTCATGCTTCCAGGGGCGCTGGAAGTTAATTAAATACCATTTGGAGGCATTTAATGTTCGAGCAAAAACGGCTGATTTTCGACAAAAGAGATAACACCCCCCCATTACGTCGTGCTTCAGAAATGTGGAAAATGGTCCGTTTTCAAATGTTTTATTTTTGAACGTCAGTTCACATTTGTAGGTGGATCATCAGTGTTAGAGCTAAAATTAGCATGTTTAAAGCGATTTTCATGCTCCCAGGGGCCCTAAACACAAGATTTATGGAATGGTTAAAAGTGCATGAAAATGGCCAATTTACCCACTCTGAGTTCTCAAAAAGGGTTTCTTCACCCCGGGAAGTTAATTAAATACCATTTGGAGGCATTTAATGTTCGAGCAAAAACGGCTGATTTTCGACAAAAGAGATAACACCCCCCCATTACGTCATGCTTCAGAAATGTGGAAAATGGTCCGTTTTCAAATGTTTTATTTTTGAACGTCAGTTCACATTTGTAGGTGGATCATCAGTGTTAGAGCTAAAATTAGCATGTTTAAAGTGATTTTCATGCTTCCAGGGGCTCGGGAAGTGAAATAAATACCATTTGGAGGCATTTAATGTTCGAGCAAAAACGGCTGATTTTCGACAAAAGAGATAACACCCCCCCATTACGTCCTGCTTCAGAAATGTGGAAAATGGTCCGTTTTCAAATGTTTTATTTTTGAACGTCAGTTCACATTTGTAGGTGGATCATCAGTGTTAGAGCTAAAATTAGCATGTTTAAAGTGATTTTCATGCTCCCAGGGGCCCTAAACACAAGATTTATGGAATGGTTAAAAGTGCATGAAAATGGCCAATTTACCCACTCTGAGTTCTCAAAAAGGGTTTCTTCACCCCGGGAAGTGAAATAAATACCATTTGGAGGCATTTAATGTTCGAGCAAAAACGGCTGATTTTCGACAAAAGAGATAACACCCCCCATTATGTCCTGCTTCAGAAATGTGGAAAATGGTCCGTTTTCAAATGTTTTATTTTTTAACGTCAGTTCACATTTGTAGGTGGATCATCAGTGTTAGAGCTAAAATTAGCATGTTTAAAGTGATTTTCATGCTCCCAGGGGCCCTAAACACAAGATTTATGGAATGGTTAAAAGTGCATGAAAATGGCCAATTTACCCACTCTGAGTTCTCAAAAAGGGTTTCTTCACCCCGGGAAGTTAATTAAATACCATTTGGAGGCATTTAATGTTCGAGCAAAAACGGCTGATTTTCGACAAAAGAGATAACACCCCCCCATTACGTCATGCTTCAGAAATGTGGAAAATGGTCCGTTTTCAAATGTTTTATTTTTGAACGTCAGTTCACATTTGTAGGTGGATCATCAGTGTTAGAGCTAAAATTAGCATGTTTAAAGTGATTTTCATGCTTCCAGGGGCTCGGGAAGTGAAATAAATACCATTTGGAGGCATTTAATGTTCGAGCAAAAACGGCTGATTTTCGACAAAAGAGATAACACCCCCCCCATTACGTCATGCTTCAGAAATGTGGAAAATGGTCCGTTTTCAAATGTTTTATTTTTGAACGTCAGTTCACATTTGTAGGTGGATCATCAGTGTTAGAGCTAAAATTAGCATGTTTAAAGTGATTTTCATGCTCCCAGGGGCCCTAAACACAAGATTTATGGAATGGTTAAAAGTGCATGAAAATGGCCAATTTACCCACTCTGAGTTCTCAAAAAGGGTTTCTTCACCCCGGGAAGTGAAATAATTACCATTTGGAGGCATTTAATGTGCGAGCAAAAACGGCTGATTTTCGACAAAAGAGATAACACCCCCCCATTACGTCCTGCTTCAGAAATGTGGAAAATGGTCCGTTTTCAAATGTTTTATTTTTGAACGTCAGTTCACATTTGTAGGTGGATCATCAGTGTTAGAGCTAAAATTAGCATGTTTAAAGTGATTTTCATGCTTCCAGGGGCTCGGGAAGTGAAATAAATACCATTTGGAGGCATTTAATGTTCGTGCAAAAACGGCTGATTTTCGACAAAAGAGATAACACCCCCCCATTACGTCATGCTTCAGAAATGTGGAAAATGGTCCATTTTCAAATGTTTTATTTTTGAACGTCAGTTCACATTTGTAGGTGGATCATCAGTGTTAGAGCTAAAATTAGCATGTTTAAAGTGATTTTCATGCTTCCAGGGGCCCTAAACACAAGATTTATGGAATGGTTAAAAGTGCATGAAAATGGCCAATTTACCCACTCTGAGTTCTCAAAAAGGGTTTCTTCACCCCGGGAAGTGAAATAAATACCATTTGGAGGCATTTAATGTTCGAGCAAAAACGGCTGATTTTCGACAAAAGAGATAACACCCCCCCATTCCGTCCTGCTTCAGAAATGTGGAAAATGGTCCGTTTTCAAATGTTTTATTTTTGAACGTCAGTTCACATTTGTAGGTGGATCATCAGTGTTAGAGCTAAAATTAGCATGTTTAAAGTGATTTTTATGCTTCCAGGGGCTCGGGAAGTGAAATAAATACCATTTGGAGGCATTTAATGTTCGAGCAAAAACGGCTGATTTTCGACAAAAGAGATAACACCCCCCCCATTACGTCATGCTTCAGAAATGTGGAAAATGGTCCGTTTTCAAATGTTTTATTTTTGAACGTCAGTTCACATTTGTAGGTGGATCATCAGTGTTAGAGCTAAAATTAGCATGTTTAAAGTGATTTTCATGCTCCCAGGGGCCCTAAACACAAGATTTATGGAATGGTTAAAAGTGCATGAAAATGGCCAATTTACCCACTCTGAGTTCTCAAAAAGGGTTTCTTCACCCCGGGAAGTTAATTAAATACCATTTGGAGGCATTTAATGTTCGAGCAAAAACGGCTGATTTTCGACAAAAGAGATAACACCCCCCCATTACGTCCTGCTTCAGAAATGTGGAAAATGGTCCGTTTTCAAATGTTTTATTTTTGAACGTCAGTTCACATTTGTAGGTGGATCATCAGTGTTAGAGCTAAAATTAGCATGTTTAAAGTGATTTTCATGCTCCCAGGGGCCCTAAACACAAGATTTATGGAATGGTTAAAAGTGCATGAAAATGGCCAATTTACCCACTCTGAGTTCTCAAAAAGGGTTTCTTCACCCCGGGAAGTTAATTAAATACCATTTGGAGGCATTTAATGTTCGAGCAAAAACGGCTGATGTTCGACAAAAGAGATAACACCCCCCCATTACGTCCTGCTTCAGAAATGTGGAAAATGGTCCGTTTTCAAATGTTTTATTTTTGAACGTCAGTTCACATTTGTAGGTGGATCATCAGTGTTAGAGCTAAAATTAGCATGTTTAAAGTGATTTTTATGCTTCCAGGGGCTCGGGAAGTTAATTAAATACCATTTGGAGGCATTTAATGTTCGAGCAAAAACGGCTGATTTTCGACAAAAGAGATAACACCCCCCCATTACGTCATGCTTCAGAAATGTGGAAAATGGTCCGTTTCCAAATGTTTTATTTTTGAACGTCAGTTCACATTTGTAGGTGGATCATCAGTGTTAGAGCTAAAATTAGCATGTTTAAAGTGATTTTCATGCTTCCAGGGGCCCTAAACACAAGATTTATGGAATGGTTAAAAGTGCATGAAAATGGCCAATTTACCCACTCTGAGTTCTCAAAAAGGGTTTCTTCACCCCGGGAAGTGAAATAAATACCATTTGGAGGCATTTAATGTTCGAGCAAAAACGGCTGATTTTCGACAAAAGAGATAACACCCCCCCATTACGTCCTGCTTCAGAAATGTGGAAAATGGTCCGTTTTCAAATGTTTTATTTTTGAACGTCAGTTCACATTTGTAGGTGGATCATCAGTGTTAGAGCTAAAATTAGCATGTTTAAAGTGATTTTTATGCTTCCAGGGGCTCGGGAAGTGAAATAAATACCATTTGGAGGCATTTAATGTTCGAGCAAAAACGGCTGATTTTCGACAAAAGAGATAACACCCCCCCATTACGTCCTGCTTCAGAAATGTGGAAAATGGTCCGTTTTCAAATGTTTTATTTTTGAACGTCAGTTCACATTTGTAGGTGGATCATCAGTGTTAGAGCTAAAATTAGCATGTTTAAAGTGATTTTCATGCTTCCAGGGGCTCGGGAAGTGAAATAAATACCATTTGGAGGCATTTAATGTTCGAGCAAAAACGGCTGATTTTCGACAAAAGAGATAACACCCCCCCATTACGTCATGCTTCAGAAATGTGGAAAATGGTCCGTTTTCAAATGTTTTATTTTTGAACGTCAGTTCACATTTGTAGGTGGATCATCAGTGTTAGAGCTAAAATTAGCATGTTTAAAGTGATTTTCATGCTCCCAGGGGCCCTAAACACAAGATTTATGGAATGGTTAAAAGTGCATGAAAATGGCCAATTTACCCACTCTGAGTTCTCAAAAAGGGTTTCTTCACCCGGGAAGTTAATTAAATACCATTTGGAGGCATTTAATGTTCGAGCAAAAACGGCTGATTTTCGACAAAAGAGATAACACCCCCCCATTACGTCATGCTTCAGAAATGTGGAAAATGGTCCGTTTTCAAATGTTTTATTTTTGAACGTCAGTTCACATTTGTAGGTGGATCATCAGTGTTAGAGCTAAAATTAGCATGTTTAAAGTGATTTTCATGCTTCCAGGGGCCCTAAACACAAGATTTATGGAATGGTTAAAAGTGCATGAAAATGGCCAATTTACCCACTCTGAGTTCTCAAAAAGGGTTTCTTCACCCCGGGAAGTGAAATAAATACCATTTGGAGGCATTTAATGTTCGAGCAAAAACGGCTGATTTTCGACAAAAGAGATAACACCCCCCCATTACGTCATGCTTCAGAAATGTGGAAAATGGTCCATTTTCAAATGTTTTATTTTTGAACGTCAGTTCACATTTGTAGGTGGATCATCAGTGTTAGAGCTAAAATTAGCATGTTTAAAGTGATTTTCATGCTTCCAGGGGCCCGGGAAGTGAAATAAATACCATTTGGAGGCATTTAATGTTCGAGCAAAAACGGCTGATTTTCGACAAAAGAGATAACACCCCCCCATTACGTCATGCTTCAGAAATGTGGAAAATGGTCCGTTTTCAAATGTTTTATTTTTGAACGTCAGTTCACATTTGTAGGTGGATCATCAGTGTTAGAGCTAAAATTAGCATGTTTAAAGTGATTTTCATGCTCCCAGGGGCCCTAAACACAAGATTTATGGAATGGTTAAAAGTGCATGAAAATGGCCAATTTACCCACTCTGAGTTCTCAAAAAGGGTTTCTTCACCCCGGGAAGTTAATTAAATACCATTTAGAGGCATTTAATGTTCGAGCAAAAACGGCTGATTTTCGACAAAAGAGATAACACCCCCCCATTACGTCCTGCTTCAGAAATGTGGAAAATGGTCCGTTTTCAAATGTTTTATTTTTGAACGTCAGTTCACATTTGTAGGTGGATCATCAGTGTTAGAGCTAAAATTAGCCTGTTTAAAGTGATTTTCATGCTTCCAGGGGCCCTAAACACAAGATTTATGGAATGGTTAAAAGTGCATGAAAATGGCCAATTTACCCACTCTGAGTTCTCAAAAAGGGTTTCTTCACCCCGGGAAGTGAAATAAATACCATTTGGAGGCATTTAATGTTCGAGCAAAAACGGCTGATTTTCGACAAAAGAGATAACACCCCCCCATTACGTCCTGCTTCAGAAATGTGGAAAATGGTCCGTTTTCAAATGTTTTATTTTTGAACGTCAGTTCACATTTGTAGGTGGATCATCAGTGTTAGGGCTAAAATTAGCATGTTTAAAGTGATTTTTATGCTTCCAGGGGCTCGGGAAGTTAATTAAATACCATTTGGAGGCATTTAATGTTCGAGCAAAAACGGCTGATTTTCGACAAAAGAGATAACACCCCCCCATTACGTCATGCTTCAGAAATGTGGAAAATGGTCCGTTTCCAAATGTTTTATTTTTGAACGTCAGTTCACATTTGTAGGTGGATCATCAGTGTTAGAGCTAAAATTAGCATGTTTAAAGTGATTTTCATGCTTCCAGGGGCCCTAAACACAAGATTTATGGAATGGTTAAAAGTGCATGAAAATGGCCAATTTACCCACTCTGAGTTCTCAAAAAGGGTTTCTTCACCCCGGGAAGTGAAATAAATACCATTTGGAGGCATTTAATGTTCGAGCAAAAACGGCTGATTTTCGACAAAAGAGATAACACCCCCCCATTACGTCCTGCTTCAGAAATGTGGAAAATGGTCCGTTTTCAAATGTTTTATTTTTGAACGTCAGTTCACATTTGTAGGTGGATCATCAGTGTTAGAGCTAAAATTAGCATGTTTAAAGTGATTTTCATGCTTCCAGGGGCTCGGGAAGTGAAATAAATACCATTTGGAGGCATTTAATGTTCGAGCAAAAACGGCTGATTTTCGACAAAAGAGATAACACCCCCCCATTACGTCCTGCTTCAGAAATGTGGAAAATGGTCCGTTTTCAAATGTTTTATTTTTGAACGTCAGTTCACATTTGTAGGTGGATCATCAGTGTTAGAGCTAAAATTAGCATGTTTAAAGTGATTTTCATGCTTCCAGGGGCCCTAAACACAAGATTTATGGAATGGTTAAAAGTGCATGAAAATGGCCAATTTACCCACTCTGAGTTCTCAAAAAGGGTTTCTTCACCCCGGGAAGTTAATTAAATACCATTTGGAGGCATTTAATGTTCGAGCAAAAACGGCTGATTTTCGACAAAAGAGATAACACCCCCCCATTACGTCATGCTTCAGAAATGTGGAAAATGGTCCGTTTTCAAATGTTTTATTTTTGAACGTCAGTTCACATTTGTAGGTGGATCATCAGTGTTAGAGCTAAAATTAGCATGTTTAAAGTGATTTTCGTGCTCCCAGGGGCCCTAAACACAAGATTTATGGAATGGTTAAAAGTGCATGAAAATGGCCAATTTACCCACTCTGAGTTCTCAAAAAGGGTTTCTTCACCCCGGGAAGTTAATTAAATACCATTTGGAGGCATTTAATGTTCGAGCAAAAACGGCTGATTTTCGACAAAAGAGATAACACCCCCCCATTACGTCCTGCTTCAGAAATGTGGAAAATGGTCCGTTTTCAAATGTTTCATTTTTGAATGTCAGTTCACATTTGTAGGTGGATCATCAGTGTTAGAGCTAAAATTAGCATGTTTAAAGTGATTTTTATGCTTCCAGGGGCTCGGGAAGTTAATTAAATACCATTTGGAGGCATTTAATGTTCGAGCAAAAACGGCTGATTTTCGACAAAAGAGATAACACCCCCCCATTACGTCCTGCTTCAGAAATGTGGAAAATGGTCCGTTTTCAAATGTTTTATTTTTGAACGTCAGTTCACATTTGTAGGTGGATCATCAGTGTTAGAGCTAAAATTAGCATGTTTAAAGTGATTTTTATGCTTCCAGGGGCGCTGGAAGTTAATTAAATACCATTTGGAGGCATTTAACGTTCGAGCAAAAACGGCTGATTTTCGACAAAAGAGATAACACCCCCCCCATTACGTCATGCTTCAGAAATGTGGAAAATGGTCCGTTTTCAAATGTTTTATTTTTGAACGTCAGTTCACATTTGTAGGTGGATCATCAGTGTTAGAGCTAAAATTAGCATGTTTAAAGCGATTTTCATGCTCCCAGGGGCCCTAAACACAAGATTTATGGAATGGTTAAAAGTGCATGAAAATGGCCAATTTACCCACTCTGAGTTCTCAAAAAGGGTTTCTTCACCCCGGGAAGTTAATTAAATACCATTTGGAGGCATTTAATGTTCGAGCAAAAACGGCTGATTTTCGACAAAAGAGATAACACCCCCCCATTACGTCATGCTTCAGAAATGTGGAAAATGGTCCGTTTTCAAATGTTTTATTTTTGAACGTCAGTTCACATTTGTAGGTGGATCATCAGTGTTAGAGCTAAAATTAGCATGTTTAAAGTGATTTTCATGCTTCCAGGGGCTCGGGAAGTGAAATAAATACCATTTGGAGGCATTTAATGTTCGAGCAAAAACGGCTGATTTTCGACAAAAGAGATAACACCCCCCATTACGTCCTGCTTCAGAAATGTGGAAAATGGTCCGTTTTCAAATGTTTTATTTTTGAACGTCAGTTCACATTTGTAGGTGGATCATCAGTGTTAGAGCTAAAATTAGCATGTTTAAAGTGATTTTCATGCTTCCAGGGGCTCGGGAAGTTAATTAAATACCATTTGGAGGCATTTAATGTTCGAGCAAAAACGGCTGATTTTCGACAAAAGAGATAACACCCCCCCATTACGTCCTGCTTCAGAAATGTGGAAAATGGTCCGTTTTCAAATGTTTTATTTTTGAACGTCAGTTCACATTTGTAGGTGGATCATCAGTGTTAGAGCTAAAATTAGCATGTTTAAAGTGATTTTCATGCTCCCAGGGGCCCTAAACACAAGATTTATGGAATGGTTAAAAGTGCATGAAAATGGCCAATTTACCCACTCTGAGTTCTCAAAAAGGGTTTCTTCACCCCGGGAAGTTAATTAAATACCATTTCGAGGCATTTAATGTTCGAGCAAAAACGGCTGATTTTCGACAAAAGAGATAACACCCCCCCATTACGTCATGCTTCAGAAATGTGGAAAATGGTCCGTTTTCAAATGTTTTATGTTTGAACGTCAGTTCACATTTGTAGGTGGATCATCAGTGTTAGAGCTAAAATTAGCATGTTTAAAGTGATTTTCATGCTCCCAGGGGCCCTAAACACAAGATTTATGGAATGGTTAAAAGTGCATGAAAATGGCCAATTTACCCACTCTGAGTTCTCAAAAAGGGTTTCTTCACCCCGGGAAGTTAATTAAATACCATTTGGAGGCATTTAATGTTCGAGCAAAAACGGCTGATTTTCGACAAAAGAGATAACACCCCCCCATTACGTCCTGCTTCAGAAATGTGGAAAATGGTCCGTTTTCAAATGTTTTATTTTTGAACGTCAGTTCACATTTGTAGGTGGATCATCAGTGTTAGAGCTAAAATTAGCATGTTTAAAGTGATTTTCATGCTCCCAGGGGCCCTAAACACAAGATTTATGGAATGGTTAAAAGTGCATGAAAATGGCCAATTTACCCACTCTGAGTTCTCAAAAAGGGTTTCTTCACCCCGGGAAGTTAATTAAATACCATTTGGAGGCATTTAATGTTCGAGCAAAAACGGCTGATGTTCGACAAAAGAGATAACACCCCCCCATTACGCCCTGCTTCAGAAATGTGGAAAATGGTCCGTTTTCAAATGTTTTATTTTTGAACGACAGTTCACATTTGTAGGTGGATCATCAGTGTTAGAGCTAAAATTAGCATGTTTAAAGTGATTTTCATGCTTCCAGGGGCCCTAAACACAAGATTTATGGAATGGTTAAAAGTGCATGAAATTGGCCAATTTACCCACTCTGAGTTCTCAAAAAGGGTTTCTTCACCCCGGGAAGTGAAATGAATACCATTTGGAGGCATTTAATGTTCGAGCAAAAACAACTGATTTTCGACAAAAGAGATAACACCCCCCCATTACGTCCTGCTTCAGAAATGTGGAAAATGGTCCGTTTTCAAATGTTTTATTTTTGAACGTCAGTTCACATTTGTAGGTGGATCATCAGTGTTAGAGCTAAAATTAGCATGTTTAAAGTGATTTTCATGCTTCCAGGGGCTCGGGAAGTGAAATAAATACCATTTGGAGGCATTTAATGTTCGAGCAAAAACGGCTGATTTTCGACAAAAGAGATAACACCCCCCCATTACGTCCTGCTTCAGAAATGTGGAAAATGGTCCGTTTTCAAATGTTTTATTTTTGAACGTCAGTTCACATTTGTAGGTGGATCATCAGTGTTAGAGCTAAAATTAGCATGTTTAAAGTGATTTTTATGCTTCCAGGGGCGCTGGAAGTTAATTAAATACCATTTGGAGGCATTTAATGTTCGAGCAAAAACGGCTGATTTTCGACAAAAGAGATAACACCCCCCCATTACGTCATGCTTCAGAAATGTGGAAAATGGTCCGTTTTCAAATGTTTTATTTTTGAACGTCAGTTCACATTTGTAGGTGGATCATCAGTGTTAGAGCTAAAATTAGCATGTTTAAAGTGATTTTCATGCTTCCAGGGGCTCGGGAAGTGAAATAAATACCATTTGGAGGCATTTAATGTTCGAGCAAAAACGGCTGATTTTCGACAAAAGAGATAACACCCCCCCATTACGTCCTGCTTCAGAAATGTGGAAAATGGTCCGTTTTCAAATGTTTTATTTTTGAACGTCAGTTCACATTTGTAGGTGGATCATCAGTGTTAGAGCTAAAATTAGCATGTTTAAAGTGATTTTCATGCTCCCAGGGGCTCGGGAAGTGAAATAAATACCATTTGGAGGCATTTAATGTTCGAGCAAAAACGGCTGATTTTCGACAAAAGAGATAACACCCCCCCATTACGTCCTGCTTCAGAAATGTGGAAAATGGTCCGTTTTCAAATGTTTTATTTTGGAACGTCAGTTCACATTTGTAGGTGGATCATCAGTGTTAGAGCTAAAATTAGCATGTTTAAAGTGATTTTCATGCTTCCAGGGGCTCGGGAAGTTAATTAAATACCATTTGGAGGCATTTAATGTTCGAGCAAAAACGGCTGATTTTCGACAAAAGAGATAACACCCCCCCATTACGTCCTGCTTCAGAAATGTGGAAAATGGTCCGTTTTCAAATGTTTTATTTTTGAACGTCAGTTCACATTTGTAGGTGGATCATCAGTGTTAGAGCTAAAATTAGCATGTTTAAAGTGATTTTCATGCTCCCAGGGGCCCTAAACACAAGATTTATGGAATGGTTAAAAGTGCATGAAAATGGCCAATTTACCCACTCTGAGTTCTCAAAAAGGGTTTCTTCACCCCGGGAAGTTAATTAAATACCATTTAGAGGCATTTAATGTTCGAGCAAAAACGGCTGATTTTCGACAAAAGAGATAACACCCCCCCATTACGTCCTGCTTCAGAAATGTGGAAAATGGTCCGTTTTCAAATGTTTTATTTTTGAACGTCAGTTCACATTTGTAGGTGGATCATCAGTGTTAGAGCTAAAATTAGCCTGTTTAAAGTGATTTTCATGCTTCCAGGGGCCCTAAACACAAGATTTATGGAATGGTTAAAAGTGCATGAAAATGGCCAATTTACCCACTCTGAGTTCTCAAAAAGGGTTTCTTCACCCCGGGAAGTGAAATAAATACCATTTGGAGGCATTTAATGTTCGAGCAAAAACGGCTGATTTTCGACAAAAGAGATAACACCCCCCCATTACGTCCTGCTTCAGAAATGTGGAAAATGGTCCGTTTTCAAATGTTTTATTTTTGAACGTCAGTTCACATTTGTAGGTGGATCATCAGTGTTAGGGCTAAAATTAGCATGTTTAAAGTGATTTTTATGCTTCCAGGGGCTCGGGAAGTTAATTAAATACCATTTGGAGGCATTTAATGTTCGAGCAAAAACGGCTGATTTTCGACAAAAGAGATAACACCCCCCCATTACGTCATGCTTCAGAAATGTGGAAAATGGTCCGTTTCCAAATGTTTTATTTTTGAACGTCAGTTCACATTTGTAGGTGGATCATCAGTGTTAGAGCTAAAATTAGCATGTTTAAAGTGATTTTCATGCTTCCAGGGGCCCTAAACACAAGATTTATGGAATGGTTAAAAGTGCATGAAAATGGCCAATTTACCCACTCTGAGTTCTCAAAAAGGGTTTCTTCACCCCGGGAAGTGAAATAAATACCATTTGGAGGCATTTAATGTTCGAGCAAAAACGGCTGATTTTCGACAAAAGAGATAACACCCCCCCATTACGTCCTGCTTCAGAAATGTGGAAAATGGTCCGTTTTCAAATGTTTTATTTTTGAACGTCAGTTCACATTTGTAGGTGGATCATCAGTGTTAGAGCTAAAATTAGCATGTTTAAAGTGATTTTCATGCTTCCAGGGGCTCGGGAAGTGAAATAAATACCATTTGGAGGCATTTAATGTTCGAGCAAAAACGGCTGATTTTCGACAAAAGAGATAACACCCCCCCATTACGTCCTGCTTCAGAAATGTGGAAAATGGTCCGTTTTCAAATGTTTTATTTTTGAACGTCAGTTCACATTTGTAGGTGGATCATCAGTGTTAGAGCTAAAATTAGCATGTTTAAAGTGATTTTCATGCTTCCAGGGGCCCTAAACACAAGATTTATGGAATGGTTAAAAGTGCATGAAAATGGCCAATTTACCCACTCTGAGTTCTCAAAAAGGGTTTCTTCACCCCGGGAAGTTAATTAAATACCATTTGGAGGCATTTAATGTTCGAGCAAAAACGGCTGATTTTCGACAAAAGAGATAACACCCCCCCATTACGTCCTGCTTCAGAAATGTGGGAAATGGTCCGTTTTCAAATGTTTTATTTTTGAACGTCAGTTCACATTTGTAGGTGGATCATCAGTGTTAGAGCTAAAATTAGCATGTTTAAAGTGATTTTCATGCTTCCAGGGGCCCTAAACACAAGATTTATGGAATGGTTAAAAGTGCATGAAAATGGCCAATTTACCCACTCTGAGTTCTCAAAAAGGGTTTCTTCACCCCGGGAAGTTAATTAAATACCATTTGGAGGCATTTAATGTTCGAGCAAAAACGGCTGATTTTCGACAAAAGAGATAACACCCCCCCCATTACGTCATGCTTCAGAAATGTGGAAAATGGTCCGTTTTCAAATGTTTTATTTTTGAACGTCAGTTCACATTTGTAGGTGGATCATCAGTGTTAGAGCTAAAATTAGCATGTTTAAAGTGATTTTCGTGCTCCCAGGGGCCCTAAACACAAGATTTATGGAATGGTTAAAAGTGCATGAAAATGGCCAATTTACCCACTCTGAGTTCTCAAAAAGGGTTTCTTCACCCCGGGAAGTTAATTAAATACCATTTGGAGGCATTTAATGTTCGAGCAAAAACGGCTGATTTTCGACAAAAGAGATAACACCCCCCCATTACGTCCTGCTTCAGAAATGTGGAAAATGGTCCGTTTTCAAATGTTTCATTTTTGAATGTCAGTTCACATTTGTAGGTGGATCATCAGTGTTAGAGCTAAAATTAGCATGTTTAAAGTGATTTTTATGCTTCCAGGGGCTCGGGAAGTTAATTAAATACCATTTGGAGGCATTTAATGTTCGAGCAAAAACGGCTGATTTTCGACAAAAGAGATAACACCCCCCCATTACGTCCTGCTTCAGAAATGTGGAAAATGGTCCGTTTTCAAATGTTTTATTTTTGAACGTCAGTTCACATTTGTAGGTGGATCATCAGTGTTAGAGCTAAAATTAGCATGTTTAAAGTGATTTTTATGCTTCCAGGGGCGCTGGAAGTTAATTAAATACCATTTGGAGGCATTTAACGTTCGAGCAAAAACGGCTGATTTTCGACAAAAGAGATAACACCCCCCCCATTACGTCATGCTTCAGAAATGTGGAAAATGGTCCGTTTTCAAATGTTTTATTTTTGAACGTCAGTTCACATTTGTAGGTGGATCATCAGTGTTAGAGCTAAAATTAGCATGTTTAAAGCGATTTTCATGCTCCCAGGGGCCCTAAACACAAGATTTATGGAATGGTTAAAAGTGCATGAAAATGGCCAATTTACCCACTCTGAGTTCTCAAAAAGGGTTTCTTCACCCCGGGAAGTTAATTAAATACCATTTGGAGGCATTTAATGTTCGAGCAAAAACGGCTGATTTTCGACAAAAGAGATAACACCCCCCCATTACGTCATGCTTCAGAAATGTGGAAAATGGTCCGTTTTCAAATGTTTTATTTTTGAACGTCAGTTCACATTTGTAGGTGGATCATCAGTGTTAGAGCTAAAATTAGCATGTTTAAAGTGATTTTCATGCTTCCAGGGGCTCGGGAAGTGAAATAAATACCATTTGGAGGCATTTAATGTTCGAGCAAAAACGGCTGATTTTCGACAAAAGAGATAACACCCCCCATTACGTCCTGCTTCAGAAATGTGGAAAATGGTCCGTTTTCAAATGTTTTATTTTTGAACGTCAGTTCACATTTGTAGGTGGATCATCAGTGTTAGAGCTAAAATTAGCATGTTTAAAGTGATTTTCATGCTTCCAGGGGCTCGGGAAGTTAATTAAATACCATTTGGAGGCATTTAATGTTCGAGCAAAAACGGCTGATTTTCGACAAAAGAGATAACACCCCCCCATTACGTCCTGCTTCAGAAATGTGGAAAATGGTCCGTTTTCAAATGTTTTATTTTTGAACGTCAGTTCACATTTGTAGGTGGATCATCAGTGTTAGAGCTAAAATTAGCATGTTTAAAGTGATTTTCATGCTCCCAGGGGCCCTAAACACAAGATTTATGGAATGGTTAAAAGTGCATGAAAATGGCCAATTTACCCACTCTGAGTTCTCAAAAAGGGTTTCTTCACCCCGGGAAGTTAATTAAATACCATTTGGAGGCATTTAATGTTCGAGCAAAAACGGCTGATGTTCGACAAAAGAGATAACACCCCCCCATTACGCCCTGCTTCAGAAATGTGGAAAATGGTCCGTTTTCAAATGTTTTATTTTTGAACGACAGTTCACATTTGTAGGTGGATCATCAGTGTTAGAGCTAAAATTAGCATGTTTAAAGTGATTTTCATGCTTCCAGGGGCCCTAAACACAAGATTTATGGAATGGTTAAAAGTGCATGAAATTGGCCAATTTACCCACTCTGAGTTCTCAAAAAGGGTTTCTTCACCCCGGGAAGTGAAATGAATACCATTTGGAGGCATTTAATGTTCGAGCAAAAACAACTGATTTTCGACAAAAGAGATAACACCCCCCCATTACGTCCTGCTTCAGAAATGTGGAAAATGGTCCGTTTTCAAATGTTTTATTTTTGAACGTCAGTTCACATTTGTAGGTGGATCATCAGTGTTAGAGCTAAAATTAGCATGTTTAAAGTGATTTTCATGCTTCCAGGGGCTCGGGAAGTGAAATAAATACCATTTGGAGGCATTTAATGTTCGAGCAAAAACGGCTGATTTTCGACAAAAGAGATAACACCCCCCCATTACGTCCTGCTTCAGAAATGTGGAAAATGGTCCGTTTTCAAATGTTTTATTTTTGAACGTCAGTTCACATTTGTAGGTGGATCATCAGTGTTAGAGCTAAAATTAGCATGTTTAAAGTGATTTTTATGCTTCCAGGGGCGCTGGAAGTTAATTAAATACCATTTGGAGGCATTTAATGTTCGAGCAAAAACGGCTGATTTTCGACAAAAGAGATAACACCCCCCCATTACGTCATGCTTCAGAAATGTGGAAAATGGTCCGTTTTCAAATGTTTTATTTTTGAACGTCAGTTCACATTTGTAGGTGGATCATCAGTGTTAGAGCTAAAATTAGCATGTTTAAAGTGATTTTCATGCTTCCAGGGGCTCGGGAAGTGAAATAAATACCATTTGGAGGCATTTAATGTTCGAGCAAAAACGGCTGATTTTCGACAAAAGAGATAACACCCCCCCATTACGTCCTGCTTCAGAAATGTGGAAAATGGTCCGTTTTCAAATGTTTTATTTTTGAACGTCAGTTCACATTTGTAGGTGGATCATCAGTGTTAGAGCTAAAATTAGCATGTTTAAAGTGATTTTCATGCTCCCAGGGGCTCGGGAAGTGAAATAAATACCATTTGGAGGCATTTAATGTTCGAGCAAAAACGGCTGATTTTCGACAAAAGAGATAACACCCCCCCATTACGTCCTGCTTCAGAAATGTGGAAAATGGTCCGTTTTCAAATGTTTTATTTTGGAACGTCAGTTCACATTTGTAGGTGGATCATCAGTGTTAGAGCTAAAATTAGCATGTTTAAAGTGATTTTCATGCTTCCAGGGGCTCGGGAAGTTAATTAAATACCATTTGGAGGCATTTAATGTTCGAGCAAAAACGGCTGATTTTCGACAAAAGAGATAACACCCCCCCATTACGTCCTGCTTCAGAAATGTGGAAAATGGTCCGTTTTCAAATGTTTTATTTTTGAACGTCAGTTCACATTTGTAGGTGGATCATCAGTGTTAGAGCTAAAATTAGCATGTTTAAAGTGATTTTCATGCTCCCAGGGGCCCTAAACACAAGATTTATGGAATGGTTAAAAGTGCATGAAAATGGCCAATTTACCCACTCTGAGTTCTCAAAAAGGGTTTCTTCACCCCGGGAAGTTAATTAAATACCATTTGGAGGCATTTAATGTTCGAGCAAAAACGGCTGATTTTCGACAAAAGAGATAACACCCCCCCATTACGTCATGCTTCAGAAATGTGGAAAATGGTCCGTTTTCAAATGTTTTATTTTTGAACGTCAGTTCACATTTGTAGGTGGATCATCAGTGTTAGAGCTAAAATTAGCATGTTTAAAGTGATTTTCATGCTCCCAGGAGCCCTAAACACAAGATTTATGGAATGGTTAAAAGTGCATGAAAATGGCCAATTTACCCACTCTGAGTTCTCAAAAAGGGTTTCTTCACCCCGGGAAGTTAACTAAATACCATTTGGAGGCATTTAATGTTCGAGCAAAAACGGCTGATTTTCGACAAAAGAGATAACACCCCCCCATTACGTCCTGCTTCAGAAATGTGGAAAATGGTCCGTTTTCAAATGTTTTATTTTTGAACGTCAGTTCACATTTGTAGGTGGATCATCAGTGTTAGAGCTAAAATTAGCATGTTTAAAGTGATTTTCATGCTCCCAGGGGCCCTAAACACAAGATTTATGGAATGGTTAAAAGTGCATGAAAATGGCCAATTTACCCACTCTGAGTTCTCAAAAAGGGTTTCTTCACCCCGGGAAGTTAATTAAATACCATTTGGAGGCATTTAATGTTCGAGCAAAAACGGCTGATGTTCGACAAAAGAGATAACACCCCCCCATTACGTCCTGCTTCAGAAATGTGGCAAATGGTCCGTTTTCAAATGTTTTATTTTTGAACGTCAGTTCACATTTGTAGGTGGATCATCAGTGTTAGAGCTAAAATTAGCATGTTTAAAGTGATTTTCATGCTTCCAGGGGCCCTAAACACAAGATTTATGGAATGGTTAAAAGTGCATGAAATTGGCCAATTTACCCACTCTGAGTTCTCAAAAAGGGTTTCTTCACCCCGGGAAGTTAATTAAATACCATTTGGAGGCATTTAATGTTCGAGCAAAAACGAATGATTTTCGACAAAAGAGATAACACCCCCCCATTACGTCATGCTTCAGAAATGTGGAAAATGGTCCGTTTTCAAATGTTTTATTTTTGAACGTCAGTTCACATTTGTAGGTGGATCATCAGTGTTAGAGCTAAAATTAGCATGTTTAAAGTGATTTTCATGCTCCCAGGAGCCCTAAACACAAGATTTATGGAATGGTTAAAAGTGCATGAAAATGGCCAATTTACCCACTCTGAGTTCTCAAAAAGGGTTTCTTCACCCCGGGAAGTTAACTAAATACCATTTGGAGGCATTTAATGTTCGAGCAAAAACGGCTGATTTTCGACAAAAGAGATAACACCCCCCCATTACGTCCTGCTTCAGAAATGTGGAAAATGGTCCGTTTTCAAATGTTTTATTTTTGAACGTCAGTTCACATTTGTAGGTGGATCATCAGTGTTAGAGCTAAAATTAGCATGTTTAAAGTGATTTTCATGCTCCCAGGGGCCCTAAACACAAGATTTATGGAATGGTTAAAAGTGCATGAAAATGGCCAATTTACCCACTCTGAGTTCTCAAAAAGGGTTTCTTCACCCCGGGAAGTTAATTAAATACCATTTGGAGGCATTTAATGTTCGAGCAAAAACGGCTGATGTTCGACAAAAGAGATAACACCCCCCCATTACGTCCTGCTTCAGAAATGTGGCAAATGGTCCGTTTTCAAATGTTTTATTTTTGAACGTCAGTTCACATTTGTAGGTGGATCATCAGTGTTAGAGCTAAAATTAGCATGTTTAAAGTGATTTTCATGCTTCCAGGGGCCCTAAACACAAGATTTATGGAATGGTTAAAAGTGCATGAAATTGGCCAATTTACCCACTCTGAGTTCTCAAAAAGGGTTTCTTCACCCCGGGAAGTGAAATAAATACCATTTGGAGGCATTTAATGTTCGAGCAAAAACGAATGATTTTCGACAAAAGAGATAACACCCCCCCATTACGTCCTGCTTCAGAAATGTGGAAAATGGCCTGTTTTCAAATGTTTTATTTTTGAACGTCAATTCACATTTGTAGGTGGATCATCAGTGTTAGAGCTAAAATTAGCATGTTTAAAGTGATTTTTATGCTTCCAGGGGCTCGGGAAGTTAATTAAATACCATTTGGAGGCATTTAATGTTCGAGCAAAAACGGCTGATTTTCGACAAAAGAGATAACACCCCCCCATTACGTCATGCTTCAGAAATGTGGAAAATGGTCCGTTTTCAAATGTTTTATTTTTGAACGTCAGTTCACATTTGTAGGTGGATCATCAGTGTTAGAGCTAAAATTAGCATGTTTAAAGTGATTTTCATGCTTCCAGGGGCCCTAAACACAAGATTTATGGAATGGTTAAAAGTGCATGAAAATGGCCAATTTACCCACTCTGAGTTCTCAAAAAGGGTTTCTTCACCCCGGGAAGTGAAATAAATACCATTTGGAGGCATTTAATGTTCGAGCAAAAACGGCTGATTTTCGACAAAAGAGATAACACCCCCCCATTACGTCCTGCTTCAGAAATGTGGAAAATGGTCCGTTTTCAAATGTTTTATTTTTGAACGTCAGTTCACATTTGTAGGTGGATCATCAGTGTTAGAGCTAAAATTAGCATGTTTAAAGTTATTTTTATGCTTCCAGGGGCTCGGGAAGTGAAATAAATACCATTTGGAGGCATTTAATGTTCGAGCAAAAACGGCTGATTTTCGACAAAAGAGATAACACCCCCCCCCATTACGTCCTGCTTCAGAAATGTGGAAAATGGTCCGTTTTCAAATGTTTTATTATTGAACGTCAGTTCACATTTGTAGGTGGATCATCAGTGTTAGAGCTAAAATTAGCATGTTTAAAGTGATTTTCATGCTCCCAGGGGCCCTAAACACAAGATTTATGGAATGGTTAAAAGTGCATGAAAATGGCCAATTTACCCACTCTGAGTTCTCAAAAAGGGTTTCTTCACCCCGGGAAGTTAATTAAATACCATTTGGAGGCATTTAATGTTCGAGCAAAAACGGCTGATTTTCGACAAAAGAGATAACACCCCCCCATTATGTCCTGCTTCAGAAATGTGGAAAATGGTCCGTTTTTAAATGTTTTATTTTTGAACGTCAGCTCACATTTGTAGGTGGATCATCAGTGTTAGAGCTAAAATTAGCATGTTTAAAGTGATTTTCATGCTTCCAGGGGCCCTAAACACAAGATTTATGGAATGGTTAAAAGTGCATGAAAATGGCCAATTTACCCACTCTGAGTTCTCAAAAAGGGTTTCTTCACCCCGGGAAGTTAATTAAATACCATTTGGAGGCATTTAATGTTCGAGCAAAAACGGCTGATTTTCGACAAAAGAGATAACACCCCCCATTACGTCATGCTTCAGAAATGTGGAAAATGGTCCGTTTTCAAATGTTTTATTTTTGAACGTCAGTTCACATTTGTAGGTGGATCATCAGTGTTAGAGCTAAAATTAGCATGTTTAAAGTGATTTTCATGCTTCCAGGGGCTCGGGAAGTGAAATAAATACCATTTGGAGGCATTTAATGTTCGAGCAAAAACGGCTGATTTTCGACAAAAGAGATAACACCCCCCCATTACGTCCTGCTTCAGAAATGTGGAAAATGGTCCGTTTTCAAATGTTTTATTTTTGAACGTCAGTTCACATTTGTAGGTGGATCATCAGTGTTAGAGCTAAAATTAGCATGTTTAAAGTGATTTTTATGCTTCCAGGGGCGCTGGAAGTTAATTAAATACCATTTGGAGGCATTTAATGTTCGAGCAAAAACGGCTGATTTTCGACAAAAGAGATAACACCCCCCCATTACGTCATGCTTCAGAAATGTGGAAAATGGTCCGTTTTCAAATGTTTTATTTTTGAACGTCAGTTCACATTTGTAGGTGGATCATCAGTGTTAGAGCTAAAATTAGCATGTTTAAAGTGATTTTCATGCTTCTAGGGGCTCGGGAAGTGAAATAAATACCATTTGGAGGCATTTAATGTTCGAGCAAAAACGGCTGATTTTCGACAAAAGAGATAACACCCCCCATTACGTCCTGCTTCAGAAATGTGGAAAATGGTCCGTTTTCAAATGTTTTATTTTTGAACGTCAGTTCACATTTGTAGGTGGATCATCAGTGTTAGAGCTAAAATTAGCATGTTTAAAGTGATTTTCATGTTCCCAGGGGCTCGGGAAGTGAAATAAATACCATTTGGAGGCATTTAATGTTCGAGCAAAAACGGCTGATTTTCGACAAAAGAGATAACACCCCCCCATTACGTCCTGCTTCAGAAATGTGGAAAATGGTCCGTTTTCAAATGTTTTATTTTTGAACGTCAGTTCACATTTGTAGGTGGATCATCAGTGTTAGAGCTAAAATTAGCATGTTTAAAGTGATTTTCATGCTTCCAGGGGCTCGGGAAGTTAATTAAATACCATTTGGAGGCATTTAATGTTCGAGCAAAAACGGCTGATTTTCGACAAAAGAGATAACACCCCCCCATTACGTCATGCTTCAGAAATGTGGAAAATGGTCCGTTTTCAAATGTTTTATTTTTGAACGTCAGTTCACATTTGTAGGTGGATCATCAGTGTTAGAGCTAAAATTAGCATGTTTAAAGTGATTTTCATGCTCCCAGGGGCCCTAAACACAAGATTTATGGAATGGTTAAAAGTGCATGAAAATGGCCAATTTACCCACTCTGAGTTCTCAAAAAGGGTTTCTTCACCCCGGGAAGTTAATTAAATACCATTTAGAGGCATTTAATGTTCGAGCAAAAACGGCTGATTTTCGACAAAAGAGATAACACCCCCCCATTACGTCCTGCTTCAGAAATGTGGAAAATGGTCCGTTTTCAAATGTTTTATTTTTGAACGTCAGTTCACATTTGTAGGTGGATCATCAGTGTTAGAGCTAAAATTAGCATGTTTAAAGTGATTTTCATGCTTCCAGGGGCTCGGGAAGTGAAATAAATACCATTTGGAGGCATTTAATGTTCGAGCAAAAACGGCTGATTTTCGACAAAAGAGATAACACCCCCCCATTACGTCCTGCTTCAGAAATGTGGAAAATTGTCCGTTTTCAAATGTTTTATTTTTGAACGTCAGTTCACATTTGTAGGTGGATCATCAGTGTTAGAGCTAAAATTAGCATGTTTAAAGTGATTTTCATGCTCCCAGGGGCCCTAAACACAAGATTTATGGAATGGTTAAAAGTGCATGAAAATGGCCAATTTACCCACTCTGAGTTCTCAAAAAGGGTTTCTTCACCCCGGGATGTTAATTAAATACCATTTGGAGGCATTTAATGTTCGAGCAAAAACGGCTGATTTTCGACAAAAGAGATAACACCCCCCCATTACGTCCTGCTTCAGAAATGTGGAAAATGGTCCGTTTTCAAATGTTTTATTTTTGAACGTCAGTTCACATTTGTAGGTGGATCATCAGTGTTAGAGCTAAAATTAGCATGTTTAAAGTGATTTTCATGCTTCCAGGGGCCCTAAACACAAGATTTATGGAATGGTTAAAAGTGCATGAAAATGGCCAATTTACCCACTCTGAGTTCTCAAAAAGGGTTTCTTCACCCCGGGAAGTTAACTAAATACCATTTGGAGGCATTTAATGTTCGAGCAAAAACGGCTGATTTTCGACAAAAGAGATAACACCCCCCCATTACGTCCTGCTTCAGAAATGTGGAAAATGGTCCGTTTTCAAATGTTTTATTTTTGAACGTCAGTTCACATTTGTAGGTGGATCATCAGTGTTAGAGCTAAAATTAGCATGTTTAAAGTGATTTTCATGCTCCCAGGGGCCCTAAACACAAGATTTATGGAATGGTTAAAAGTGCATGAAAATGGCCAATTTACCCACTCTGAGTTCTCAAAAAGGGTTTCTTCACCCCGGGAAGTTAATTAAATACCATTTGGAGGCATTTAATGTTCGAGCAAAAACGGCTGATGTTCGACAAAAGAGATAACACCCCCCCATTACGTCCTGCTTCAGAAATGTGGCAAATGGTCCGTTTTCAAATGTTTTATTTTTGAACGTCAGTTCACATTTGTAGGTGGATCATCAGTGTTAGAGCTAAAATTAGCATGTTTAAAGTGATTTTCATGCTTCCAGGGGCCCTAAACACAAGATTTATGGAATGGTTAAAAGTGCATGAAATTGGCCAATTTACCCACTCTGAGTTCTCAAAAAGGGTTTCTTCACCCCGGGAAGTGAAATAAATACCATTTGGAGGCATTTAATGTTCGAGCAAAAACGAATGATTTTCGACAAAAGAGATAACACCCCCCCATTACGTCCTGCTTCAGAAATGTGGAAAATGGCCTGTTTTCAAATGTTTTATTTTTGAACGTCAATTCACATTTGTAGGTGGATCATCAGTGTTAGAGCTAAAATTAGCATGTTTAAAGTGATTTTTATGCTTCCAGGGGCTCGGGAAGTTAATTAAATACCATTTGGAGGCATTTAATGTTCGAGCAAAAACGGCTGATTTTCGACAAAAGAGATAACACCCCCCCATTACGTCATGCTTCAGAAATGTGGAAAATGGTCCGTTTTCAAATGTTTTATTTTTGAACGTCAGTTCACATTTGTAGGTGGATCATCAGTGTTAGAGCTAAAATTAGCATGTTTAAAGTGATTTTCATGCTTCCAGGGGCCCTAAACACAAGATTTATGGAATGGTTAAAAGTGCATGAAAATGGCCAATTTACCCACTCTGAGTTCTCAAAAAGGGTTTCTTCACCCCGGGAAGTGAAATAAATACCATTTGGAGGCATTTAATGTTCGAGCAAAAACGGCTGATTTTCGACAAAAGAGATAACACCCCCCCATTACGTCCTGCTTCAGAAATGTGGAAAATGGTCCGTTTTCAAATGTTTTATTTTTGAACGTCAGTTCACATTTGTAGGTGGATCATCAGTGTTAGAGCTAAAATTAGCATGTTTAAAGTTATTTTTATGCTTCCAGGGGCTCGGGAAGTGAAATAAATACCATTTGGAGGCATTTAATGTTCGAGCAAAAACGGCTGATTTTCGACAAAAGAGATAACACCCCCCCCCATTACGTCCTGCTTCAGAAATGTGGAAAATGGTCCGTTTTCAAATGTTTTATTATTGAACGTCAGTTCACATTTGTAGGTGGATCATCAGTGTTAGAGCTAAAATTAGCATGTTTAAAGTGATTTTCATGCTCCCAGGGGCCCTAAACACAAGATTTATGGAATGGTTAAAAGTGCATGAAAATGGCCAATTTACCCACTCTGAGTTCTCAAAAAGGGTTTCTTCACCCCGGGAAGTTAATTAAATACCATTTGGAGGCATTTAATGTTCGAGCAAAAACGGCTGATTTTCGACAAAAGAGATAACACCCCCCCATTATGTCCTGCTTCAGAAATGTGGAAAATGGTCCGTTTTTAAATGTTTTATTTTTGAACGTCAGCTCACATTTGTAGGTGGATCATCAGTGTTAGAGCTAAAATTAGCATGTTTAAAGTGATTTTCATGCTTCCAGGGGCCCTAAACACAAGATTTATGGAATGGTTAAAAGTGCATGAAAATGGCCAATTTACCCACTCTGAGTTCTCAAAAAGGGTTTCTTCACCCCGGGAAGTTAATTAAATACCATTTGGAGGCATTTAATGTTCGAGCAAAAACGGCTGATTTTCGACAAAAGAGATAACACCCCCCATTACGTCATGCTTCAGAAATGTGAAAATGGTCCGTTTTCAAATGTTTTATTTTTGAACGTCAGTTCACATTTGTAGGTGGATCATCAGTGTTAGAGCTAAAATTAGCATGTTTAAAGTGATTTTCATGCTTCCAGGGGCTCGGGAAGTGAAATAAATACCATTTGGAGGCATTTAATGTTCGAGCAAAAACGGCTGATTTTCGACAAAAGAGATAACACCCCCCCATTACGTCCTGCTTCAGAAATGTGGAAAATGGTCCGTTTTCAAATGTTTTATTTTTGAACGTCAGTTCACATTTGTAGGTGGATCATCAGTGTTAGAGCTAAAATTAGCATGTTTAAAGTGATTTTCATGCTTCTAGGGGCTCGGGAAGTGAAATAAATACCATTTGGAGGCATTTAATGTTCGAGCAAAAACGGCTGATTTTCGACAAAAGAGATAACACCCCCCCATTACGTCCTGCTTCAGAAATGTGGAAAATGGTCCGTTTTCAAATGTTTTATTTTTGAACGTCAGTTCACATTTGTAGGTGGATCATCAGTGTTAGAGCTAAAATTAGCATGTTTAAAGTGATTTTCATGCTTCCAGGGGCTCGGGAAGTTAATTAAATACCATTTGGAGGCATTTAATGTTCGAGCAAAAACGGCTGATTTTCGACAAAAGAGATAACACCCCCCCATTACGTCATGCTTCAGAAATGTGGAAAATGGTCCGTTTTCAAATGTTTTATTTTTGAACGTCAGTTCACATTTGTAGGTGGATCATCAGTGTTAGAGCTAAAATTAGCATGTTTAAAGTGATTTTCATGCTCCCAGGGGCCCTAAACACAAGATTTATGGAATGGTTAAAAGTGCATGAAAATGGCCAATTTACCCACTCTGAGTTCTCAAAAAGGGTTTCTTCACCCCGGGAAGTTAATTAAATACCATTTAGAGGCATTTAATGTTCGAGCAAAAACGGCTGATTTTCGACAAAAGAGATAACACCCCCCCATTACGTCCTGCTTCAGAAATGTGGAAAATGGTCCGTTTTCAAATGTTTTATTTTTGAACGTCAGTTCACATTTGTAGGTGGATCATCAGTGTTAGAGCTAAAATTAGCATGTTTAAAGTGATTTTCATGCTTCCAGGGGCTCGGGAAGTGAAATAAATACCATTTGGAGGCATTTAATGTTCGAGCAAAAACGGCTGATTTTCGACAAAAGAGATAACACCCCCCCATTACGTCCTGCTTCAGAAATGTGGAAAATTGTCCGTTTTCAAATGTTTTATTTTTGAACGTCAGTTCACATTTGTAGGTGGATCATCAGTGTTAGAGCTAAAATTAGCATGTTTAAAGTGATTTTCATGCTCCCAGGGGCCCTAAACACAAGATTTATGGAATGGTTAAAAGTGCATGAAAATGGCCAATTTACCCACTCTGAGTTCTCAAAAAGGGTTTCTTCACCCCGGGATGTTAATTAAATACCATTTGGAGGCATTTAATGTTCGAGCAAAAACGGCTGATTTTCGACAAAAGAGATAACACCCCCCCATTACGTCCTGCTTCAGAAATGTGGAAAATGGTCCGTTTTCAAATGTTTTATTTTTGAACGTCAGTTCACATTTGTAGGTGGATCATCAGTGTTAGAGCTAAAATTAGCATGTTTAAAGTGATTTTCATGCTTCCAGGGGCCCTAAACACAAGATTTATGGAATGGTTAAAAGTGCATGAAAATGGCCAATTTACCCACTCTGAGTTCTCAAAAAGGGTTTCTTCACCCCGGGAAGTTAATTAAATACCATTTGGAGGCATTTAATGTTCGAGCAAAAACGGCTGATTTTCGACAAAAGAGATAACACCCCCCCATTACGTCATGCTTCAGAAATGTGGAAAATGGTCCGTTTTCAAATGTTTTATTTATGAACGTCAGTTCACATTTGTAGGTGGATCATCAGTGTTAGAGCTAAAATTAGCATGTTTAAAGTGATTTTCATGCTCCCAGGGGCCCTAAACACAAGATTTATGGAATGGTTAAAAGTGCATGAAAATGGCCAATTTACCCACTCTGAGTTCTCAAAAAGGGTTTCTTCACCCCGGGAAGTTAATTAAATACCATTTGGAGGCATTTAATGTTCGAGCAAAAACGGCTGATTTTCGACAAAAGAGATAACACCCCCCCATTACGTCCTGCTTCAGAAATGTGGGAAATGGTCCGTTTTCAAATGTTTTATTTTTGAACGTCAGTTCACATTTGTAGGTGGATCATCAGTGTTAGAGCTAAAATTAGCATGTTTAAAGTGATTTTCATGCTTCCAGGGGCCCTAAACACAAGATTTATGGAATGGTTAAAAGTGCATGAAAATGGCCAATTTACCCACTCTGAGTTCTCAAAAAGGGTTTCTTCACCCCGGGAAGTTAATTAAATACCATTTGGAGGCATTTAATGTTCGAGCAAAAACGGCTGATTTTCGACAAAAGAGATAACACCCCCCCATTACGTCATGCTTCAGAAATGTGGAAAATGGTCCGTTTTCAAATGTTTTATTTTTGAACGTCAGTTCACATTTGTAGGTGGATCATCAGTGTTAGAGCTAAAATTAGCATGTTTAAAGTGATTTTCGTGCTCCCAGGGGCCCTAAACACAAGATTTATGGAATGGTTAAAAGTGCATGAAAATGGCCAATTTACCCACTCTGAGTTCTCAAAAAGGGTTTCTTCACCCCGGGAAGTTAATTAAATACCATTTGGAGGCATTTAATGTTCGAGCAAAAACGGCTGATTTTCGACAAAAGAGATAACACCCCCCCATTACGTCCTGCTTCAGAAATGTGGAAAATGGTCCGTTTTCAAATGTTTCATTTTTGAATGTCAGTTCACATTTGTAGGTGGATCATCAGTGTTAGAGCTAAAATTAGCATGTTTAAAGTGATTTTTATGCTTCCAGGGGCTCGGGAAGTTAATTAAATACCATTTGGAGGCATTTAATGTTCGAGCAAAAACGGCTGATTTTCGACAAAAGAGATAACACCCCCCCATTACGTCCTGCTTCAGAAATGTGGAAAATGGTCCGTTTTCAAATGTTTTATTTTTGAACGTCAGTTCACATTTGTAGGTGGATCATCAGTGTTAGAGCTAAAATTAGCATGTTTAAAGTGATTTTTATGCTTCCAGGGGCGCTGGAAGTTAATTAAATACCATTTGGAGGCATTTAACGTTCGAGCAAAAACGGCTGATTTTCGACAAAAGAGATAACACCCCCCCATTACGTCATGCTTCAGAAATGTGGAAAATGGTCCGTTTTCAAATGTTTTATTTTTGAACGTCAGTTCACATTTGTAGGTGGATCATCAGTGTTAGAGCTAAAATTAGCATGTTTAAAGTGATTTTCATGCTTCCAGGGGCTCGGGAAGTGAAATAAATACCATTTGGAGGCATTTAATGTTCGAGCAAAAACGGCTGATTTTCGACAAAAGAGATAACACCCCCCCATTACGTCCTGCTTCAGAAATGTGGAAAATGGTCCGTTTTCAAATGTTTTATTTTTGAACGTCAGTTCACATTTGTAGGTGGATCATCAGTGTTAGAGCTAAAATTAGCATGTTTAAAGTGATTTTTATGCTTCCAGGGGCGCTGGAAGTTAATTAAATACCATTTGGAGGCATTTAACGTTCGAGCAAAAACGGCTAATTTTCGACAAAAGAGATAACACCCCCCCCATTACGTCCTGCTTCAGAAATGTGGAAAATGGTCCGTTTTCAAATGTTTTATTTTTGAACGTCAGTTCACATTTGTAGGTGGATCATCAGTGTTAGAGCTAAAATTAGCATGTTTAAAGCGATTTTCATGCTCCCAGGGGCCCTAAACACAAGATTTATGGAATGGTTAAAAGTGCATGAAAATGGCCAATTTACCCACTCTGAGTTCTCAAAAAGGGTTTCTTCACCCCGGGAAGTTAATTAAATACCATTTGGAGGCATTTAATGTTCGAGCAAAAACGGCTGATTTTCGACAAAAGAGATAACACCCCCCCATTACGTCATGCTTCAGAAATGTGGAAAATGGTCCGTTTTCAAATGTTTTATTTTTGAACGTCAGTTCACATTTGTAGGTGGATCATCAGTGTTAGAGCTAAAATTAGCATGTTTAAAGTGATTTTCATGCTTCCAGGGGCTCGGGAAGTGAAATAAATACCATTTGGAGGCATTTAATGTTCGAGCAAAAACGGCTGATTTTCGACAAAAGAGATAACACCCCCCATTACGTCCTGCTTCAGAAATGTGGAAAATGGTCCGTTTTCAAATGTTTTATTTTTGAACGTCAGTTCACATTTGTAGGTGGATCATCAGTGTTAGAGCTAAAATTAGCATGTTTAAAGTGATTTTCATGCTCCCAGGGGCTCGGGAAGTGAAATAAATACCATTTGGAGGCATTTAATGTTCGAGCAAAAACGGCTGATTTTCGACAAAAGAGATAACACCCCCCCATTACGTCCTGCTTCAGAAATGTGGAAAATGGTCCGTTTTCAAATGTTTTATTTTTGAACGTCAGTTCACATTTGTAGGTGGATCATCAGTGTTAGAGCTAAAATTAGCATGTTTAAAGTGATTTTCATGCTTCCAGGGGCTCGGGAAGTTAATTAAATACCATTTGGAGGCATTTAATGTTCGAGCAAAAACGGCTGATTTTCGACAAAAGAGATAACACCCCCCCATTACGTCCTGCTTCAGAAATGTGGAAAATGGTCCGTTTTCAAATGTTTTATTTTTGAACGTCAGTTCACATTTGTAGGTGGATCATCAGTGTTAGAGCTAAAATTAGCATGTTTAAAGTGATTTTCATGCTCCCAGGGGCCCTAAACACAAGATTTATGGAATGGTTAAAAGTGCATGAAAATGGCCAATTTACCCACTCTGAGTTCTCAAAAAGGGTTTCTTCACCCCGGGAAGTTAATTAAATACCATTTGGAGGCATTTAATGTTCGAGCAAAAACGGCTGATTTTCGACAAAAGAGATAACACCCCCCCATTACGTCATGCTTCAGAAATGTGGAAAATGGTCCGTTTTCAAATGTTTTATTTTTGAACGTCAGTTCACATTTGTAGGTGGATCATCAGTGTTAGAGCTAAAATTAGCATGTTTAAAGTGATTTTCATGCTCCCAGGGGCCCTAAACACAAGATTTATGGAATGGTTAAAAGTGCATGAAAATGGCCAATTTACCCACTCTGAGTTCTCAAAAAGGGTTTCTTCACCCCGGGAAGTTAATTAAATACCATTTGGAGGCATTTAATGTTCGAGCAAAAACGGCTGATTTTCGACAAAAGAGATAACACCCCCCCATTACGTCCTGCTTCAGAAATGTGGAAAATGGTCCGTTTTCAAATGTTTTATTTTTGAACGTCAGTTCACATTTGTAGGTGGATCATCAGTGTTAGAGCTAAAATTAGCATGTTTAAAGTGATTTTCATGCTCCCAGGGGCCCTAAACACAAGATTTATGGAATGGTTAAAAGTGCATGAAAATGGCCAATTTACCCACTCTGAGTTCTCAAAAAGGGTTTCTTCACCCCGGGAAGTTAATTAAATACCATTTGGAGGCATTTAATGTTCGAGCAAAAACGGCTGATGTTCGACAAAAGAGATAACACCCCCCCATTACGCCCTGCTTCAGAAATGTGGAAAATGGTCCGTTTTCAAATGTTTTATTTTTGAACGACAGTTCACATTTGTAGGTGGATCATCAGTGTTCGAGCTAAAATTAGCATGTTTAAAGTGATTTTCATGCTTCCAGGGGCCCTAAACACAAGATTTATGGAATGGTTAAAAGTGCATGAAATTGGCCAATTTACCCACTCTGAGTTCTCAAAAAGGGTTTCTTCACCCCGGGAAGTGAAATGAATACCATTTGGAGGCATTTAATGTTCGAGCAAAAACAACTGATTTTCGACAAAAGAGATAACACCCCCCCATTACGTCCTGCTTCAGAAATGTGGAAAATGGTCCGTTTTCAAATGTTTTATTTTTGAACGTCAGTTCACATTTGTAGGTGGATCATCAGTGTTAGAGCTAAAATTAGCATGTTTAAAGTGATTTTCATGCTTCCAGGGGCTCGGGAAGTGAAATAAATACCATTTGGAGGCATTTAATGTTCGAGCAAAAACGGCTGATTTTCGACAAAAGAGATAACACCCCCCCATTACGTCCTGCTTCAGAAATGTGGAAAATGGTCCGTTTTCAAATGTTTTATTTTTGAACGTCAGTTCACATTTGTAGGTGGATCATCAGTGTTAGAGCTAAAATTAGCATGTTTAAAGTGATTTTTATGCTTCCAGGGGCGCTGGAAGTTAATTAAATACCATTTGGAGGCATTTAATGTTCGAGCAAAAACGGCTGATTTTCGACAAAAGAGATAACACCCCCCCATTACGTCATGCTTCAGAAATGTGGAAAATGGTCCGTTTTCAAATGTTTTATTTTTGAACGTCAGTTCACATTTGTAGGTGGATCATCAGTGTTAGAGCTAAAATTAGCATGTTTAAAGTGATTTTCATGCTTCCAGGGGCTCGGGAAGTGAAATAAATACCATTTGGAGGCATTTAATGTTCGAGCAAAAACGGCTGATTTTCGACAAAAGAGATAACACCCCCCCATTACGTCCTGCTTCAGAAATGTGGAAAATGGTCCGTTTTCAAATGTTTTATTTTTGAACGTCAGTTCACATTTGTAGGTGGATCATCAGTGTTAGAGCTAAAATTAGCATGTTTAAAGTGATTTTCATGCTCCCAGGGGCTCGGGAAGTGAAATAAATACCATTTGGAGGCATTTAATGTTCGAGCAAAAACGGCTGATTTTCGACAAAAGAGATAACACCCCCCCATTACGTCCTGCTTCAGAAATGTGGAAAATGGTCCGTTTTCAAATGTTTTATTTTGGAACGTCAGTTCACATTTGTAGGTGGATCATCAGTGTTAGAGCTAAAATTAGCATGTTTAAAGTGATTTTCATGCTTCCAGGGGCTCGGGAAGTTAATTAAATACCATTTGGAGGCATTTAATGTTCGAGCAAAAACGGCTGATTTTCGACAAAAGAGATAACACCCCCCCATTACGTCCTGCTTCAGAAATGTGGAAAATGGTCCGTTTTCAAATGTTTTATTTTTGAACGTCAGTTCACATTTGTAGGTGGATCATCAGTGTTAGAGCTAAAATTAGCATGTTTAAAGTGATTTTCATGCTCCCAGGGGCCCTAAACACAAGATTTATGGAATGGTTAAAAGTGCATGAAAATGGCCAATTTACCCACTCTGAGTTCTCAAAAAGGGTTTCTTCACCCCGGGAAGTTAATTAAATACCATTTGGAGGCATTTAATGTTCGAGCAAAAACGGCTGATTTTCGACAAAAGAGATAACACCCCCCCATTACGTCATGCTTCAGAAATGTGGAAAATGGTCCGTTTTCAAATGTTTTATTTTTGAACGTCAGTTCACATTTGTAGGTGGATCATCAGTGTTAGAGCTAAAATTAGCATGTTTAAAGTGATTTTCATGCTCCCAGGGGCCCTAAACACAAGATTTATGGAATGGTTAAAAGTGCATGAAAATGGCCAATTTACCCACTCTGAGTTCTCAAAAAGGGTTTCTTCACCCCGGGAAGTTAACTAAATACCATTTGGAGGCATTTAATGTTCGAGCAAAAACGGCTGATTTTCGACAAAAGAGATAACACCCCCCCATTACGTCCTGCTTCAGAAATGTGGAAAATGGTCCGTTTTCAAATGTTTTATTTTTGAACGTCAGTTCACATTTGTAGGTGGATCATCAGTGTTAGAGCTAAAATTAGCATGTTTAAAGTGATTTTCATGCTCCCAGGGGCCCTAAACACAAGATTTATGGAATGGTTAAAAGTGCATGAAAATGGCCAATTTACCCACTCTGAGTTCTCAAAAAGGGTTTCTTCACCCCGGGAAGTTAATTAAATACCATTTGGAGGCATTTAATGTTCGAGCAAAAACGGCTGATGTTCGACAAAAGAGATAACACCCCCCCATTACGTCCTGCTTCAGAAATGTGGCAAATGGTCCGTTTTCAAATGTTTTATTTTTGAACGTCAGTTCACATTTGTAGGTGGATCATCAGTGTTAGAGCTAAAATTAGCATGTTTAAAGTGATTTTCATGCTTCCAGGGGCCCTAAACACAAGATTTATGGAATGGTTAAAAGTGCATGAAATTGGCCAATTTACCCACTCTGAGTTCTCAAAAAGGGTTTCTTCACCCCGGGAAGTGAAATAAATACCATTTGGAGGCATTTAATGTTCGAGCAAAAACGAATGATTTTCGACAAAAGAGATAACACCCCCCCATTACGTCCTGCTTCAGAAATGTGGAAAATGGTCCGTTTTCAAATGTTTTATTTTTGAACGTCAATTCACATTTGTAGGTGGATCATCAGTGTTAGAGCTAAAATTAGCATGTTTAAAGTGATTTTTATGCTTCCAGGGGCTCGGGAAGTTAATTAAATACCATTTGGAGGCATTTAATGTTCGAGCAAAAACGGCTGATTTTCGACAAAAGAGATAACACCCCCCCATTACGTCATGCTTCAGAAATGTGGAAAATGGTCCGTTTTCAAATGTTTTATTTTTGAACGTCAGTTCACATTTGTAGGTGGATCATCAGTGTTAGAGCTAAAATTAGCATGTTTAAAGTGATTTTCATGCTTCCAGGGGCCCTAAACACAAGATTTATGGAATGGTTAAAAGTGCATGAAAATGGCCAATTTACCCACTCTGAGTTCTCAAAAAGGGTTTCTTCACCCCGGGAAGTGAAATAAATACCATTTGGAGGCATTTAATGTTCGAGCAAAAACGGCTGATTTTCGACAAAAGAGATAACACCCCCCCATTACGTCCTGCTTCAGAAATGTGGAAAATGGTCCGTTTTCAAATGTTTTATTTTTGAACGTCAGTTCACATTTGTAGGTGGATCATCAGTGTTAGAGCTAAAATTAGCATGTTTAAAGTTATTTTTATGCTTCCAGGGGCTCGGGAAGTGAAATAAATACCATTTGGAGGCATTTAATGTTCGAGCAAAAACGGCTGATTTTCGACAAAAGAGATAACACCCCCCCCCATTACGTCCTGCTTCAGAAATGTGGAAAATGGTCCGTTTTCAAATGTTTTATTATTGAACGTCAGTTCACATTTGTAGGTGGATCATCAGTGTTAGAGCTAAAATTAGCATGTTTAAAGTGATTTTCATGCTCCCAGGGGCCCTAAACACAAGATTTATGGAATGGTTAAAAGTGCATGAAAATGGCCAATTTACCCACTCTGAGTTCTCAAAAAGGGTTTCTTCACCCCGGGAAGTTAATTAAATACCATTTGGAGGCATTTAATGTTCGAGCAAAAACGGCTGATTTTCGACAAAAGAGATAACACCCCCCCATTATGTCCTGCTTCAGAAATGTGGAAAATGGTCCGTTTTTAAATGTTTTATTTTTGAACGTCAGCTCACATTTGTAGGTGGATCATCAGTGTTAGAGCTAAAATTAGCATGTTTAAAGTGATTTTCATGCTTCCAGGGGCCCTAAACACAAGATTTATGGAATGGTTAAAAGTGCATGAAAATGGCCAATTTACCCACTCTGAGTTCTCAAAAAGGGTTTCTTCACCCCGGGAAGTTAATTAAATACCATTTGGAGGCATTTAATGTTCGAGCAAAAACGGCTGATTTTCGACAAAAGAGATAACACCCCCCATTACGTCATGCTTCAGAAATGTGGAAAATGGTCCGTTTTCAAATGTTTTATTTTTGAACGTCAGTTCACATTTGTAGGTGGATCATCAGTGTTAGAGCTAAAATTAGCATGTTTAAAGTGATTTTCATGCTTCCAGGGGCTCGGGAAGTGAAATAAATACCATTTGGAGGCATTTAATGTTCGAGCAAAAACGGCTGATTTTCGACAAAAGAGATAACACCCCCCCATTACGTCCTGCTTCAGAAATGTGGAAAATGGTCCGTTTTCAAATGTTTTATTTTTGAACGTCAGTTCACATTTGTAGGTGGATCATCAGTGTTAGAGCTAAAATTAGCATGTTTAAAGTGATTTTTATGCTTCCAGGGGCGCTGGAAGTTAATTAAATACCATTTGGAGGCATTTAATGTTCGAGCAAAAACGGCTGATTTTCGACAAAAGAGATAACACCCCCCCATTACGTCATGCTTCAGAAATGTGGAAAATGGTCCGTTTTCAAATGTTTTATTTTTGAACGTCAGTTCACATTTGTAGGTGGATCATCAGTGTTAGAGCTAAAATTAGCATGTTTAAAGTGATTTTCATGCTTCTAGGGGCTCGGGAAGTGAAATAAATACCATTTGGAGGCATTTAATGTTCGAGCAAAAACGGCTGATTTTCGACAAAAGAGATAACACCCCCCATTACGTCCTGCTTCAGAAATGTGGAAAATGGTCCGTTTTCAAATGTTTTATTTTTGAACGTCAGTTCACATTTGTAGGTGGATCATCAGTGTTAGAGCTAAAATTAGCATGTTTAAAGCGATTTTCATGCTCCCAGGGGCCCTAAACACAAGATTTATGGAATGGTTAAAAGTGCATGAAAATGGCCAATTTACCCACTCTGAGTTCTCAAAAAGGGTTTCTTCACCCCGGGAAGTTAATTAAATACCATTTGGAGGCATTTAATGTTCGAGCAAAAACGGCTGATTTTCGACAAAAGAGATAACACCCCCCCATTACGTCATGCTTCAGAAATGTGGAAAATGGTCCGTTTTCAAATGTTTTATTTTTGAACGTCAGTTCACATTTGTAGGTGGATCATCAGTGTTAGAGCTAAAATTAGCATGTTTAAAGTGATTTTCATGCTCCCAGGGGCCCTAAACACAAGATTTATGGAATGGTTAAAAGTGCATGAAAATGGCCAATTTATCCACTCTGAGTTCTCAAAAAGGGTTTCTTCACCCCGGGAAGTTAACTAAATACCATTTGGAGGCATTTAATGTTCGAGCAAAAACGGCTGATTTTCGACAAAAGAGATAACACCCCCCCATTACGTCCTGCTTCAGAAATGTGGAAAATGGTCCGTTTTCAAATGTTTTATTTTTGAACGTCAGTTCACATTTGTAGGTGGATCATCAGTGTTAGAGCTAAAATTAGCATGTTTAAAGTGATTTTCATGCTCCCAGGGGCCCTAAACACAAGATTTATGGAATGGTTAAAAGTGCATGAAAATGGCCAATTTACCCACTCTGAGTTCTCAAAAAGGGTTTCTTCACCCCGGGAAGTTAATTAAATACCATTTGGAGGCATTTAATGTTCGAGCAAAAACGGCTGATGTTCGACAAAAGAGATAACACCCCCCCATTACGTCCTGCTTCAGAAATGTGGCAAATGGTCCGTTTTCAAATGTTTTATTTTTGAACGTCAGTTCACATTTGTAGGTGGATCATCAGTGTTAGAGCTAAAATTAGCATGTTTAAAGTGATTTTCATGCTTCCAGGGGCCCTAAACACAAGATTTATGGAATGGTTAAAAGTGCATGAAATTGGCCAATTTACCCACTCTGAGTTCTCAAAAAGGGTTTCTTCACCCCGGGAAGTGAAATAAATACCATTTGGAGGCATTTAATGTTCGAGCAAAAACGAATGATTTTCGACAAAAGAGATAACACCCCCCCATTACGTCCTGCTTCAGAAATGTGGAAAATGGTCCGTTTTCAAATGTTTTATTTTTGAACGTCAATTCACATTTGTAGGTGGATCATCAGTGTTAGAGCTAAAATTAGCATGTTTAAAGTGATTTTTATGCTTCCAGGGGCTCGGGAAGTTAATTAAATACCATTTGGAGGCATTTAATGTTCGAGCAAAAACGGCTGATTTTCGACAAAAGAGATAACACCCCCCCATTACGTCATGCTTCAGAAATGTGGAAAATGGTCCGTTTTCAAATGTTTTATTTTTGAACGTCAGTTCACATTTGTAGGTGGATCATCAGTGTTAGAGCTAAAATTAGCATGTTTAAAGTGATTTTCATGCTTCCAGGGGCCCTAAACACAAGATTTATGGAATGGTTAAAAGTGCATGAAAATGGCCAATTTACCCACTCTGAGTTCTCAAAAAGGGTTTCTTCACCCCGGGAAGTGAAATAAATACCATTTGGAGGCATTTAATGTTCGAGCAAAAACGGCTGATTTTCGACAAAAGAGATAACACCCCCCCATTACGTCCTGCTTCAGAAATGTGGAAAATGGTCCGTTTTCAAATGTTTTATTTTTGAACGTCAGTTCACATTTGTAGGTGGATCATCAGTGTTAGAGCTAAAATTAGCATGTTTAAAGTTATTTTTATGCTTCCAGGGGCTCGGGAAGTGAAATAAATACCATTTGGAGGCATTTAATGTTCGAGCAAAAACGGCTGATTTTCGACAAAAGAGATAACACCCCCCCCCATTACGTCCTGCTTCAGAAATGTGGAAAATGGTCCGTTTTCAAATGTTTTATTATTGAACGTCAGTTCACATTTGTAGGTGGATCATCAGTGTTAGAGCTAAAATTAGCATGTTTAAAGTGATTTTCATGCTCCCAGGGGCCCTAAACACAAGATTTATGGAATGGTTAAAAGTGCATGAAAATGGCCAATTTACCCACTCTGAGTTCTCAAAAAGGGTTTCTTCACCCCGGGAAGTTAATTAAATACCATTTGGAGGCATTTAATGTTCGAGCAAAAACGGCTGATTTTCGACAAAAGAGATAACACCCCCCCATTATGTCCTGCTTCAGAAATGTGGAAAATGGTCCGTTTTTAAATGTTTTATTTTTGAACGTCAGCTCACATTTGTAGGTGGATCATCAGTGTTAGAGCTAAAATTAGCATGTTTAAAGTGATTTTCATGCTTCCAGGGGCCCTAAACACAAGATTTATGGAATGGTTAAAAGTGCATGAAAATGGCCAATTTACCCACTCTGAGTTCTCAAAAAGGGTTTCTTCACCCCGGGAAGTTAATTAAATACCATTTGGAGGCATTTAATGTTCGAGCAAAAACGGCTGATTTTCGACAAAAGAGATAACACCCCCCATTACGTCATGCTTCAGAAATGTGGAAAATGGTCCGTTTTCAAATGTTTTATTTTTGAACGTCAGTTCACATTTGTAGGTGGATCATCAGTGTTAGAGCTAAAATTAGCATGTTTAAAGTGATTTTCATGCTTCCAGGGGCTCGGGAAGTGAAATAAATACCATTTGGAGGCATTTAATGTTCGAGCAAAAACGGCTGATTTTCGACAAAAGAGATAACACCCCCCCATTACGTCCTGCTTCAGAAATGTGGAAAATGGTCCGTTTTCAAATGTTTTATTTTTGAACGTCAGTTCACATTTGTAGGTGGATCATCAGTGTTAGAGCTAAAATTAGCATGTTTAAAGTGATTTTTATGCTTCCAGGGGCGCTGGAAGTTAATTAAATACCATTTGGAGGCATTTAATGTTCGAGCAAAAACGGCTGATTTTCGACAAAAGAGATAACACCCCCCCATTACGTCATGCTTCAGAAATGTGGAAAATGGTCCGTTTTCAAATGTTTTATTTTTGAACGTCAGTTCACATTTGTAGGTGGATCATCAGTGTTAGAGCTAAAATTAGCATGTTTAAAGTGATTTTCATGCTTCTAGGGGCTCGGGAAGTGAAATAAATACCATTTGGAGGCATTTAATGTTCGAGCAAAAACGGCTGATTTTCGACAAAAGAGATAACACCCCCCATTACGTCCTGCTTCAGAAATGTGGAAAATGGTCCGTTTTCAAATGTTTTATTTTTGAACGTCAGTTCACATTTGTAGGTGGATCATCAGTGTTAGAGCTAAAATTAGCATGTTTAAAGTGATTTTCATGTTCCCAGGGGCTCGGGAAGTGAAATAAATACCATTTGGAGGCATTTAATGTTCGAGCAAAAACGGCTGATTTTCGACAAAAGAGATAACACCCCCCCATTACGTCCTGCTTCAGAAATGTGGAAAATGGTCCGTTTTCAAATGTTTTATTTTTGAACGTCAGTTCACATTTGTAGGTGGATCATCAGTGTTAGAGCTAAAATTAGCATGTTTAAAGTGATTTTCATGCTTCCAGGGGCTCGGGAAGTTAATTAAATACCATTTGGAGGCATTTAATGTTCGAGCAAAAACGGCTGATTTTCGACAAAAGAGATAACACCCCCCCATTACGTCATGCTTCAGAAATGTGGAAAATGGTCCGTTTTCAAATGTTTTATTTTTGAACGTCAGTTCACATTTGTAGGTGGATCATCAGTGTTAGAGCTAAAATTAGCATGTTTAAAGTGATTTTCATGCTCCCAGGGGCCCTAAACACAAGATTTATGGAATGGTTAAAAGTGCATGAAAATGGCCAATTTACCCACTCTGAGTTCTCAAAAAGGGTTTCTTCACCCCGGGAAGTTAATTAAATACCATTTAGAGGCATTTAATGTTCGAGCAAAAACGGCTGATTTTCGACAAAAGAGATAACACCCCCCCATTACGTCCTGCTTCAGAAATGTGGAAAATGGTCCGTTTTCAAATGTTTTATTTTTGAACGTCAGTTCACATTTGTAGGTGGATCATCAGTGTTAGAGCTAAAATTAGCATGTTTAAAGTGATTTTTATGCTTCCAGGGGCTCAGGAAGTGAAATAAATACCATTTGGAGGCATTTAATGTTCGAGCAAAAACGGCTGATTTTCGACAAAAGAGATAACACCCCCCCATTACGTCATGCTTCAGAAATGTGGAAAATGGTCCGTTTTCAAATGTTTTATTTTTGAACGTCAGTTCACATTTGTAGGTGGATCATCAGTGTTAGAGCTAAAATTACCATGTTTAAAGTGATTTTCATGCTCCCAGGGGCCCTAAACACAAGATTTATGGAATGGTTAAAAGTGCATGAAAATGGCCAATTTACCCACTCTGAGTTCTCAAAAAGGGTTTCTTCACCCCGGGAAGTTAATTAAATACCATTTGGAGGCATTTAATGTTCGAGCAAAAACGGCTGATTTTCGACAAAAGAGATAACACCCCCCCATTACGTCCTGCTTCAGAAATGTGGAAAATGGTCCGTTTTCAAATGTTTTATTTTTGAACGTCAGTTCACATTTGTAGGTGGATCATCAGTGTTAGAGCTAAAATTAGCATGTTTAAAGTGATTTTCATGCTCCCAGGGGCCCTAAACACAAGATTTATGGAATGGTTAAAAGTGCATGAAAATGGCCAATTTACCCACTCTGAGTTCTCAAAAAGGGTTTCTTCACCCCGGGAAGTTAATTAAATACCATTTGGAGGCATTTAATGTTCGAGCAAAAACGGCTGATGTTCGACAAAAGAGATAACACCCCCCCAATACGTCCTGCTTCAGAAATGTGGAAAATGGTCCGTTTTCAAATGTTTTATTTTTGAACGTCAGTTCACATTTGTAGGTGGATCATCAGTGTTAGAGCTAAAATTAGCCTGTTTAAAGTGATTTTCATGCTTCCAGGGGCCCTAAACACAAGATTTATGGAATGGTTAAAAGTGCATGAAAATGGCCAATTTACCCACTCTGAGTTCTCAAAAAGGGTTTCTTCACCCCGGGAAGTGAAATAAATACCATTTGGAGGCATTTCATGTTCGAGCAAAAACGGCTGATTTTCGACAAAAGAGATAACACCCCCCCATTACGTCCTGCTTCAGAAATGTGGAAAATGGTCCGTTTTCAAATGTTTTATTTTTGAACGTCAGTTCACATTTGTAGGTGGATCATCAGTGTTAGAGCTAAAATTAGCATGTTTAAAGTGATTTTTATGCTTCCAGGGGCTCGGGAAGTTAATTAAATACCATTTGGAGGCATTTAATGTTCGAGCAAAAACGGCTGATTTTCGACAAAAGAAATAACACCCCCCCATTACGTCATGCTTCAGAAATGTGGAAAATGGTCCGTTTCCAAATGTTTTATTTTTGAACGTCAGTTCACATTTGTAGGTGGATCATCAGTGTTAGAGCTAAAATTAGCATGTTTAAAGTGATTTTCATGCTTCCAGGGGCCCTAAACACAAGATTTATGGAATGGTTAAAAGTGCATGAAAATGGCCAATTTACCCACTCTGAGTTCTCAAAAAGGGTTTCTTCACCCCGGGAAGTGAAATAAATACCATTTGGAGGCATTTAATGTTCGAGCAAAAACGGCTGATTTTCGACAAAAGAGATAACACCCCCCCATTACGTCCTGCTTCAGAAATGTGGAAAATGGTCCGTTTTCAAATGTTTTATTTTTGAACGTCAGTTCACATTTGTAGGTGGATCATCAGTGTTAGAGCTAAAATTAGCATGTTTAAAGTGATTTTTATGCTTCCAGGGGCTCGGGAAGTGAAATAAATACCATTTGGAGGCATTTAATGTTCGAGCAAAAACGGCTGATTTTCGACAAAAGAGATAACACCCCCCCATTACGTCCTGCTTCAGAAATGTGGAAAATGGTCCGTTTTCAAATGTTTTATTTTTGAACGTCAGTTCACATTTGTAGGTGGATCATCAGTGTTAGAGCTAAAATTAGCATGTTTAAAGTGATTTTCATGCTTCCAGGGGCTCGGGAAGTGAAATAAATACCATTTGGAGGCATTTAATGTTCGAGCAAAAACGGCTGATTTTCGACAAAAGAGATAACACCCCCCCATTACGTCATGCTTCAGAAATGTGGAAAATGGTCCGTTTTCAAATGTTTTATTTTTGAACGTCAGTTCACATTTGTAGGTGGATCATCAGTGTTAGAGCTAAAATTAGCATGTTTAAAGTGATTTTCATGCTCCCAGGGGCCCTAAACACAAGATTTATGGAATGGTTAAAAGTGCATGAAAATGGCCAATTTACCCACTCTGAGTTCTCAAAAAGGGTTTCTTCACCCCGGGAAGTTATTTAAATACCATTTGGAGGCATTTAATGTTCGAGCAAAAACGGCTGATTTTCGACAAAAGAGATAACACCCCCCCATTACGTCATGCTTCAGAAATGTGGAAAATGGTCCGTTTTCAAATGTTTTATTTTTGAACGTCAGTTCACATTTGTAGGTGGATCATCAGTGTTAGAGCTAAAATTAGCATGTTTAAAGTGATTTTCATGCTTCCAGGGGCCCTAAACACAAGATTTATGGAATGGTTAAAAGTGCATGAAAATGGCCAATTTACCCACTCTGAGTTCTCAAAAAGGGTTTCTTCACCCCGGGAAGTGAAATAAATACCATTTGGAGGCATTTAATGTTCGAGCAAAAACGGCTGATTTTCGACAAAAGAGATAACACCCCCCCATTACGTCATGCTTCAGAAATGTGGAAAATGGTCCGTTTTCAAATGTTTTATTTATGAACGTCAGTTCACATTTGTAGGTGGATCATCAGTGTTAGAGCTAAAATTAGCATGTTTAAAGTGATTTTCATGCTTCCAGGGGCTCGGGAAGTGAAATAAATACCATTTGGAGGCATTTAATGTTCGAGCAAAAACGGCTGATTTTCGACAAAAGAGATAACACCCCTCCATTACGTCCTGCTTCAGAAATGTGGAAAATGGTCCGTTTTCAAATGTTTTATTTTTGAACGTCAGTTCACATTTGTAGGTGGATCATCATCAGTGTTAGAGCTAAAATTAGCATGTTTAAAGTGATTTTTATGCTTCCAGGGGCTCGGGAAGTGAAATAAATACCATTTGGAGGCATTTAATGTTCGAGCAAAAACGGCTGATTTTCGACAAAAGAGATAACACCCCCCCCATTACGTCATGCTTCAGAAATGTGGAAAATGGTCCGTTTTCAAATGTTTTATTTTTGAACGTCAGTTCACATTTGTAGGTGGATCATCAGTGTTAGAGCTAAAATTAGCATGTTTAAAGTGATTTTCATGCTCCCAGGGGCCCTAAACACAAGATTTATGGAATGGTTAAAAGTGCATGAAAATGGCCAATTTACCCACTCTGAGTTCTCAAAAAGGGTTTCTTCACCCCGGGAAGTTAATTAAATACCATTTGGAGGCATTTAATGTTCGAGCAAAAACGGCTGATTTTCGACAAAAGAGATAACACCCCCCCATTACGTCCTGCTTCAGAAATGTGGAAAATGGTCCGTTTTCAAATGTTTTATTTTTGAACGTCAGTTCACATTTGTAGGTGGATCATCAGTGTTAGAGCTAAAATTAGCATGTTTAAAGTGATTTTCATGCTCCCAGGGGCCCTAAACACAAGATTTATGGAATGGTTAAAAGTGCATGAAAATGGCCAATTTACCCACTCTGAGTTCTCAAAAAGGGTTTCTTCACCCCGGGAAGTTAATTAAATACCATTTGGAGGCATTTAATGTTCGAGCAAAAACGGCTGATGTTCGACAAAAGAGATAACACCCCCCCATTACGTCCTGCTTCAGAAATGTGGAAAATGGTCCGTTTTCAAATGTTTTATTTTTGAACGTCAGTTCACATTTGTAGGTCGATCATCAGTGTTAGAGCTAAAATTAGCCTGTTTAAAGTGATTTTCATGCTTCCAGGGGCCCTAAACACAAGATTTATGGAATGGTTAAAAGTGCATGAAAATGGCCAATTTACCCACTCTGAGTTCTCAAAAAGGGTTTCTTCACCCCGGGAAGTGAAATAAATACCATTTGGAGGCATTTAATGTTCGAGCAAAAACGGCTGATTTTCGACAAAAGAGATAACACCCCCCCATTACGTCCTGCTTCAGAAATGTGGAAAATGGTCCGTTTTCAAATGTTTTATTTTTGAACGTCAGTTCACATTTGTAGGTGGATCATCAGTGTTAGAGCTAAAATTAGCATGTTTAAAGTGATTTTCATGCTTCCAGGGGCTCGGGAAGTGAAATAAATACCATTTGGAGGCATTTAATGTTCGAGCAAAAACGGCTGATTTTCGACAAAAGAGATAACACCCCCCCATTACGTCCTGCTTCAGAAATGTGGAAAATGGTCCGTTTTCAAATGTTTTATTTTTGAACATCAGTTCACATTTGTAGGTGGATCATCAGTGTTAGAGCTAAAATTAGCATGTTTAAAGTGATTTTCATGCTCCCAGGGGCCCTAAACACAAGATTTATGGAATGGTTAAAAGTGCATGAAAATGGCCAATTTACCCACTCTGAGTTCTCAAAAAGGGTTTCTTCACCCGGGAAGTTAATTAAATACCATTTGGAGGCATTTAATGTTCGAGCAAAAACGGCTGATTTTCGACAAAAGAGATAACACCCCCCCATTACGTCCTGCTTCAGAAATGTGGAAAATGGTCCGTTTTCAAATGTTTTATTTTTGAACGTCAGTTCACATTTGTAGGTGGATCATCAGTGTTAGACCTAAAATTAGCATGTTTAAAGTGATTTTCATGCTTCCAGGGGCGCTGGAAGTTAATTAAATACCATTTGGAGGCATTTAATGTTCGAGCAAAAACGGCTGATTTTCGACAAAAGAGATAACACCCCCCCATTACGTCCTGCTTCAGAAATGTGGAAAATGGTCCGTTTTCAAATGTTTTATTTTTGATCGTCAGTTCACATTTGTAGGTGGATCATCAGTGTTAGAGCTAAAATTAGCATGTTTAAAGTGATTTTCATGCTCCCGGGGGCGCTGGAAGTTAATTAAATACCATTTGGAGGCATTTAATGTTCGAGCAAAAACGGCTGATTTTCGACAAAAGAGATAACACCCCCCCATTACGTCATGCTTCAGAAATGTGGAAAATGGTCCGTTTTCAAATGTTTTATTTTTGAACGTCAGTTCACATTTGTAGGTGGATCATCAGTGTTAGAGCTAAAATTAGCATGTTTAAAGTGATTTTCATGCTCCCAGGGGCCCTAAACACAAGATTTATGGAATGGTTAAAAGTGCATGAAAATGGCCAATTTACCCACTCTGAGTTCTCAAAAAGGGTTTCTTCACCCCGGGAAGTGAAATAAATACCATTTGGAGGCATTTAATGTTCGAGCAAAAACGGCTGATTTTCGACAAAAGAGATAACACCCCCCCATTACGTCCTGCTTCAGAAATGTGGAAAATGGTCCGTTTTCAAATGTTTTATTTTTGAACGTCAGTTCACATTTGTAGGTGGATCATCAGTGTTAGAGCTAAAATTAGCATGTTTAAAGTGATTTTCATGCTTCCAGGGGCTCGGGAAGTGAAATAAATACCATTTGGAGGCATTTAATGTTCGAGCAAAAACGGCTGATTTTCGACAAAAGAGATAACACCCCCCCATTACGTCATGCTTCAGAAATGTGGAAAATGGTCCGTTTTCAAATGTTTTATTTTTGAACGTCAGTTCACATTTGTAGGTGGATCATCAGTGTTAGAGCTAAAATTAGCATGTTTAAAGTGATTTTCATGCTTCCAGGGGCCCTAAACACAAGATTTATGGAATGGTTAAAAGTGCATGAAAATGGCCAATTTACCCACTCTGAGTTCTCAAAAAGGGTTTCTTCACCCCGGGAAGTGAAATAAATACCATTTGGAGGCATTTAATGTTCGAGCAAAAACGGCTGATTTTCGACAAAAGAGATAACACCCCCCCATTACGTCATGCTTCAGAAATGTGGAAAATGGTCCGTTTTCAAATGTTTTATTTTTGAACGTCAGTTCACATTTGTAGGTGGATCATCAGTGTTAGAGCTAAAATTAGCATGTTTAAAGTGATTTTCATGCTTCCAGGGGCTCGGGAAGTGAAATAAATACCATTTGGAGGCATTTAATGTTCGAGCAAAAACGGCTGATTTTCGACAAAAGAGATAACACCCCCCCATTACGTCCTGCTTCAGAAATGTGGAAAATGGTCCGTTTTCAAATGTTTTATTTTTGAACATCAGTTCACATTTGTAGGTGGATCATCAGTGTTAGAGCTAAAATTAGCATGTTTAAAGTGATTTTCATGCTTCCAGGGGCCCTAAACACAAGATTTATGGAATGGTTAAAAGTGCATGAAAATGGCCAATTTACCCACTCTGAGTTCTCAAAAAGGGTTTCTTCACCCCGGGAAGTGAAATAAATACCATTTGGAGGCATTTAATGTTTGAGCAAAAACGGCTGATTTTCGACAAAAGAGATAACACCCCCCATTACGTCCTGCTTCAGAAATGTGGAAAATGGTCCGTTTTCAAATGTTTTATTTTTGAACGTCAGTTCACATTTGTAGGTGGATCATCAGTGTTAGAGCTAAAATTAGCATGTTTAAAGTGATTTTTATGCTTCCAGGGGCGCTGGAAGTTAATTAAATACCATTTGGAGGCATTTAATGTTCGAGCAAAAACGGCTGATTTTCGACAAAAGAGATAACACCCCCCCATTACGTCATGCTTCAGAAATGTGGAAAATGGTCCGTTTTCAAATGTTTTATTTTTGAACGTCAGTTCACATTTGTAGGTGGATCATCAGTGTTAGAGCTAAAATTAGCATGTTTAAAGTGATTTTCATGCTTCTAGGGGCTCGGGAAGTGAAATAAATACCATTTGGAGGCATTTAATGTTCGAGCAAAAACGGCTGATTTTCGACAAAAGAGATAACACCCCCCATTACGTCCTGCTTCAGAAATGTGGAAAATGGTCCGTTTTCAAATGTTTTATTTTTGAACGTCAGTTCACATTTGTAGGTGGATCATCAGTGTTAGAGCTAAAATTAGCATGTTTAAAGCGATTTTCATGCTCCCAGGGGCCCTAAACACAAGATTTATGGAATGGTTAAAAGTGCATGAAAATGGCCAATTTACCCACTCTGAGTTCTCAAAAAGGGTTTCTTCACCCCGGGAAGTTAATTAAATACCATTTGGAGGCATTTAATGTTCGAGCAAAAACGGCTGATTTTCGACAAAAGAGATAACACCCCCCCATTACGTCATGCTTCAGAAATGTGGAAAATGGTCCGTTTTCAAATGTTTTATTTTTGAACGTCAGTTCACATTTGTAGGTGGATCATCAGTGTTAGAGCTAAAATTAGCATGTTTAAAGTGATTTTCATGCTCCCAGGGGCCCTAAACACAAGATTTATGGAATGGTTAAAAGTGCATGAAAATGGCCAATTTATCCACTCTGAGTTCTCAAAAAGGGTTTCTTCACCCCGGGAAGTTAACTAAATACCATTTGGAGGCATTTAATGTTCGAGCAAAAACGGCTGATTTTCGACAAAAGAGATAACACCCCCCCATTACGTCCTGCTTCAGAAATGTGGAAAATGGTCCGTTTTCAAATGTTTTATTTTTGAACGTCAGTTCACATTTGTAGGTGGATCATCAGTGTTAGAGCTAAAATTAGCATGTTTAAAGTGATTTTCATGCTCCCAGGGGCCCTAAACACAAGATTTATGGAATGGTTAAAAGTGCATGAAAATGGCCAATTTACCCACTCTGAGTTCTCAAAAAGGGTTTCTTCACCCCGGGAAGTTAATTAAATACCATTTGGAGGCATTTAATGTTCGAGCAAAAACGGCTGATGTTCGACAAAAGAGATAACACCCCCCCATTACGTCCTGCTTCAGAAATGTGGCAAATGGTCCGTTTTCAAATGTTTTATTTTTGAACGTCAGTTCACATTTGTAGGTGGATCATCAGTGTTAGAGCTAAAATTAGCATGTTTAAAGTGATTTTCATGCTTCCAGGGGCCCTAAACACAAGATTTATGGAATGGTTAAAAGTGCATGAAATTGGCCAATTTACCCACTCTGAGTTCTCAAAAAGGGTTTCTTCACCCCGGGAAGTGAAATAAATACCATTTGGAGGCATTTAATGTTCGAGCAAAAACGAATGATTTTCGACAAAAGAGATAACACCCCCCCATTACGTCCTGCTTCAGAAATGTGGAAAATGGTCCGTTTTCAAATGTTTTATTTTTGAACGTCAATTCACATTTGTAGGTGGATCATCAGTGTTAGAGCTAAAATTAGCATGTTTAAAGTGATTTTTATGCTTCCAGGGGCTCGGGAAGTTAATTAAATACCATTTGGAGGCATTTAATGTTCGAGCAAAAACGGCTGATTTTCGACAAAAGAGATAACACCCCCCCATTACGTCATGCTTCAGAAATGTGGAAAATGGTCCGTTTTCAAATGTTTTATTTTTGAACGTCAGTTCACATTTGTAGGTGGATCATCAGTGTTAGAGCTAAAATTAGCATGTTTAAAGTGATTTTCATGCTTCCAGGGGCCCTAAACACAAGATTTATGGAATGGTTAAAAGTGCATGAAAATGGCCAATTTACCCACTCTGAGTTCTCAAAAAGGGTTTCTTCACCCCGGGAAGTGAAATAAATACCATTTGGAGGCATTTAATGTTCGAGCAAAAACGGCTGATTTTCGACAAAAGAGATAACACCCCCCCATTACGTCCTGCTTCAGAAATGTGGAAAATGGTCCGTTTTCAAATGTTTTATTTTTGAACGTCAGTTCACATTTGTAGGTGGATCATCAGTGTTAGAGCTAAAATTAGCATGTTTAAAGTTATTTTTATGCTTCCAGGGGCTCGGGAAGTGAAATAAATACCATTTGGAGGCATTTAATGTTCGAGCAAAAACGGCTGATTTTCGACAAAAGAGATAACACCCCCCCCCATTACGTCCTGCTTCAGAAATGTGGAAAATGGTCCGTTTTCAAATGTTTTATTATTGAACGTCAGTTCACATTTGTAGGTGGATCATCAGTGTTAGAGCTAAAATTAGCATGTTTAAAGTGATTTTCATGCTCCCAGGGGCCCTAAACACAAGATTTATGGAATGGTTAAAAGTGCATGAAAATGGCCAATTTACCCACTCTGAGTTCTCAAAAAGGGTTTCTTCACCCCGGGAAGTTAATTAAATACCATTTGGAGGCATTTAATGTTCGAGCAAAAACGGCTGATTTTCGACAAAAGAGATAACACCCCCCCATTATGTCCTGCTTCAGAAATGTGGAAAATGGTCCGTTTTTAAATGTTTTATTTTTGAACGTCAGCTCACATTTGTAGGTGGATCATCAGTGTTAGAGCTAAAATTAGCATGTTTAAAGTGATTTTCATGCTTCCAGGGGCCCTAAACACAAGATTTATGGAATGGTTAAAAGTGCATGAAAATGGCCAATTTACCCACTCTGAGTTCTCAAAAAGGGTTTCTTCACCCCGGGAAGGTAATTAAATACCATTTGGAGGCATTTAATGTTCGAGCAAAAACGGCTGATTTTCGACAAAAGAGATAACACCCCCCATTACGTCATGCTTCAGAAATGTGGAAAATGGTCCGTTTTCAAATGTTTTATTTTTGAACGTCAGTTCACATTTGTAGGTGGATCATCAGTGTTAGAGCTAAAATTAGCATGTTTAAAGTGATTTTCATGCTTCCAGGGGCTCGGGAAGTGAAATAAATACCATTTGGAGGCATTTAATGTTCGAGCAAAAACGGCTGATTTTCGACAAAAGAGATAACACCCCCCCATTACGTCCTGCTTCAGAAATGTGGAAAATGGTCCGTTTTCAAATGTTTTATTTTTGAACGTCAGTTCACATTTGTAGGTGGATCATCAGTGTTAGAGCTAAAATTAGCATGTTTAAAGTGATTTTTATGCTTCCAGGGGCGCTGGAAGTTAATTAAATACCATTTGGAGGCATTTAATGTTCGAGCAAAAACGGCTGATTTTCGACAAAAGAGATAACACCCCCCCATTACGTCATGCTTCAGAAATGTGGAAAATGGTCCGTTTTCAAATGTTTTATTTTTGAACGTCAGTTCACATTTGTAGGTGGATCATCAGTGTTAGAGCTAAAATTAGCATGTTTAAAGTGATTTTCATGCTTCTAGGGGCTCGGGAAGTGAAATAAATACCATTTGGAGGCATTTAATGTTCGAGCAAAAACGGCTGATTTTCGACAAAAGAGATAACACCCCCCATTACGTCCTGCTTCAGAAATGTGGAAAATGGTCCGTTTTCAAATGTTTTATTTTTGAACGTCAGTTCACATTTGTAGGTGGATCATCAGTGTTAGAGCTAAAATTAGCATGTTTAAAGTGATTTTCATGTTCCCAGGGGCTCGGGAAGTGAAATAAATACCATTTGGAGGCATTTAATGTTCGAGCAAAAACGGCTGATTTTCGACAAAAGAGATAACACCCCCCCATTACGTCCTGCTTCAGAAATGTGGAAAATGGTCCGTTTTCAAATGTTTTATTTTTGAACGTCAGTTCACATTTGTAGGTGGATCATCAGTGTTAGAGCTAAAATTAGCATGTTTAAAGTGATTTTCATGCTTCCAGGGGCTCGGGAAGTTAATTAAATACCATTTGGAGGCATTTAATGTTCGAGCAAAAACGGCTGATTTTCGACAAAAGAGATAACACCCCCCCATTACGTCATGCTTCAGAAATGTGGAAAATGGTCCGTTTTCAAATGTTTTATTTTTGAACGTCAGTTCACATTTGTAGGTGGATCATCAGTGTTAGAGCTAAAATTAGCATGTTTAAAGTGATTTTCATGCTCCCAGGGGCCCTAAACACAAGATTTATGGAATGGTTAAAAGTGCATGAAAATGGCCAATTTACCCACTCTGAGTTCTCAAAAAGGGTTTCTTCACCCCGGGAAGTTAATTAAATACCATTTAGAGGCATTTAATGTTCGAGCAAAAACGGCTGATTTTCGACAAAAGAGATAACACCCCCCCATTACGTCCTGCTTCAGAAATGTGGAAAATGGTCCGTTTTCAAATGTTTTATTTTTGAACGTCAGTTCACATTTGTAGGTGGATCATCAGTGTTAGAGCTAAAATTAGCATGTTTAAAGTGATTTTTATGCTTCCAGGGGCTCGGGAAGTGAAATAAATACCATTTGGAGGCATTTAATGTTCGAGCAAAAACGGCTGATTTTCGACAAAAGAGATAACACCCCCCCATTACGTCATGCTTCAGAAATGTGGAAAATGGTCCGTTTTCAAATGTTTTATTTTTGAACGTCAGTTCACATTTGTAGGTGGATCATCAGTGTTAGAGCTAAAATTACCATGTTTAAAGTGATTTTCATGCTCCCAGGGGCCCTAAACACAAGATTTATGGAATGGTTAAAAGTGCATGAAAATGGCCAATTTACCCACTCTGAGTTCTCAAAAAGGGTTTCTTCACCCCGGGAAGTTAATTAAATACCATTTGGAGGCATTTAATGTTCGAGCAAAAACGGCTGATTTTCGACAAAAGAGATAACACCCCCCCATTACGTCCTGCTTCAGAAATGTGGAAAATGGTCCGTTTTCAAATGTTTTATTTTTGAACGTCAGTTCACATTTGTAGGTGGATCATCAGTGTTAGAGCTAAAATTAGCATGTTTAAAGTGATTTTCATGCTCCCAGGGGCCCTAAACACAAGATTTATGGAATGGTTAAAAGTGCATGAAAATGGCCAATTTACCCACTCTGAGTTCTCAAAAAGGGTTTCTTCACCCCGGGAAGTTAATTAAATACCATTTGGAGGCATTTAATGTTCGAGCAAAAACGGCTGATGTTCGACAAAAGAGATAACACCCCCCCCAATACGTCCTGCTTCAGAAATGTGGAAAATGGTCCGTTTTCAAATGTTTTATTTTTGAACGTCAGTTCACATTTGTAGGTGGATCATCAGTGTTAGAGCTAAAATTAGCCTGTTTAAAGTGATTTTCATGCTTCCAGGGGCCCTAAACACAAGATTTATGGAATGGTTAAAAGTGCATGAAAATGGCCAATTTACCCACTCTGAGTTCTCAAAAAGGGTTTCTTCACCCCGGGAAGTGAAATAAATACCATTTGGAGGCATTTCATGTTCGAGCAAAAACGGCTGATTTTCGACAAAAGAGATAACACCCCCCCATTACGTCCTGCTTCAGAAATGTGGAAAATGGTCCGTTTTCAAATGTTTTATTTTTGAACGTCAGTTCACATTTGTAGGTGGATCATCAGTGTTAGAGCTAAAATTAGCATGTTTAAAGTGATTTTTATGCTTCCAGGGGCTCGGGAAGTTAATTAAATACCATTTGGAGGCATTTAATGTTCGAGCAAAAACGGCTGATTTTCGACAAAAGAAATAACACCCCCCCATTACGTCATGCTTCAGAAATGTGGAAAATGGTCCGTTTCCAAATGTTTTATTTTTGAACGTCAGTTCACATTTGTAGGTGGATCATCAGTGTTAGAGCTAAAATTAGCATGTTTAAAGTGATTTTCATGCTTCCAGGGGCCCTAAACACAAGATTTATGGAATGGTTAAAAGTGCATGAAAATGGCCAATTTACCCACTCTGAGTTCTCAAAAAGGGTTTCTTCACCCCGGGAAGTGAAATAAATACCATTTGGAGGCATTTAATGTTCGAGCAAAAACGGCTGATTTTCGACAAAAGAGATAACACCCCCCCATTACGTCCTGCTTCAGAAATGTGGAAAATGGTCCGTTTTCAAATGTTTTATTTTTGAACGTCAGTTCACATTTGTAGGTGGATCATCAGTGTTAGAGCTAAAATTAGCATGTTTAAAGTGATTTTTATGCTTCCAGGGGCTCGGGAAGTGAAATAAATACCATTTGGAGGCATTTAATGTTCGAGCAAAAACGGCTGATTTTCGACAAAAGAGATAACACCCCCCCATTACGTCCTGCTTCAGAAATGTGGAAAATGGTCCGTTTTCAAATGTTTTATTTTTGAACGTCAGTTCACATTTGTAGGTGGATCATCAGTGTTAGAGCTAAAATTAGCATGTTTAAAGTGATTTTCATGCTTCCAGGGGCTCGGGAAGTGAAATAAATACCATTTGGAGGCATTTAATGTTCGAGCAAAAACGGCTGATTTTCGACAAAAGAGATAACACCCCCCCATTACGTCATGCTTCAGAAATGTGGAAAATGGTCCGTTTTCAAATGTTTTATTTTTGAACGTCAGTTCACATTTGTAGGTGGATCATCAGTGTTAGAGCTAAAATTAGCATGTTTAAAGTGATTTTCATGCTCCCAGGGGCCCTAAACACAAGATTTATGGAATGGTTAAAAGTGCATGAAAATGGCCAATTTACCCACTCTGAGTTCTCAAAAAGGGTTTCTTCACCCCGGGAAGTTATTTAAATACCATTTGGAGGCATTTAATGTTCGAGCAAAAACGGCTGATTTTCGACAAAAGAGATAACACCCCCCCATTACGTCATGCTTCAGAAATGTGGAAAATGGTCCGTTTTCAAATGTTTTATTTTTGAACGTCAGTTCACATTTGTAGGTGGATCATCAGTGTTAGAGCTAAAATTAGCATGTTTAAAGTGATTTTCATGCTTCCAGGGGCCCTAAACACAAGATTTATGGAATGGTTAAAAGTGCATGAAAATGGCCAATTTACCCACTCTGAGTTCTCAAAAAGGGTTTCTTCACCCCGGGAAGTGAAATAAATACCATTTGGAGGCATTTAATGTTCGAGCAAAAACGGCTGATTTTCGACAAAAGAGATAACACCCCCCCATTACGTCATGCTTCAGAAATGTGGAAAATGGTCCGTTTTCAAATGTTTTATTTATGAACGTCAGTTCACATTTGTAGGTGGATCATCAGTGTTAGAGCTAAAATTAGCATGTTTAAAGTGATTTTCATGCTTCCAGGGGCTCGGGAAGTGAAATAAATACCATTTGGAGGCATTTAATGTTCGAGCAAAAACGGCTGATTTTCGACAAAAGAGATAACACCCCTCCATTACGTCCTGCTTCAGAAATGTGGAAAATGGTCCGTTTTCAAATGTTTTATTTTTGAACGTCAGTTCACATTTGTAGGTGGATCATCATCAGTGTTAGAGCTAAAATTAGCATGTTTAAAGTGATTTTTATGCTTCCAGGGGCTCGGGAAGTGAAATAAATACCATTTGGAGGCATTTAATGTTCGAGCAAAAACGGCTGATTTTCGACAAAAGAGATAACACCCCCCCCATTACGTCATGCTTCAGAAATGTGGAAAATGGTCCGTTTTCAAATGTTTTATTTTTGAACGTCAGTTCACATTTGTAGGTGGATCATCAGTGTTAGAGCTAAAATTAGCATGTTTAAAGTGATTTTCATGCTCCCAGGGGCCCTAAACACAAGATTTATGGAATGGTTAAAAGTGCATGAAAATGGCCAATTTACCCACTCTGAGTTCTCAAAAAGGGTTTCTTCACCCCGGGAAGTTAATTAAATACCATTTGGAGGCATTTAATGTTCGAGCAAAAACGGCTGATTTTCGACAAAAGAGATAACACCCCCCCATTACGTCCTGCTTCAGAAATGTGGAAAATGGTCCGTTTTCAAATGTTTTATTTTTGAACGTCAGTTCACATTTGTAGGTGGATCATCAGTGTTAGAGCTAAAATTAGCATGTTTAAAGTGATTTTCATGCTCCCAGGGGCCCTAAACACAAGATTTATGGAATGGTTAAAAGTGCATGAAAATGGCCAATTTACCCACTCTGAGTTCTCAAAAAGGGTTTCTTCACCCCGGGAAGTTAATTAAATACCATTTGGAGGCATTTAATGTTCGAGCAAAAACGGCTGATGTTCGACAAAAGAGATAACACCCCCCCATTACGTCCTGCTTCAGAAATGTGGAAAATGGTCCGTTTTCAAATGTTTTATTTTTGAACGTCAGTTCACATTTGTAGGTGGATCATCAGTGTTAGAGCTAAAATTAGCCTGTTTAAAGTGATTTTCATGCTTCCAGGGGCCCTAAACACAAGATTTATGGAATGGTTAAAAGTGCATGAAAATGGCCAATTTACCCACTCTGAGTTCTCAAAAAGGGTTTCTTCACCCCGGGAAGTGAAATAAATACCATTTGGAGGCATTTAATGTTCGAGCAAAAACGGCTGATTTTCGACAAAAGAGATAACACCCCCCCATTACGTCCTGCTTCAGAAATGTGGAAAATGGTCCGTTTTCAAATGTTTTATTTTTGAACGTCAGTTCACATTTGTAGGTGGATCATCAGTGTTAGAGCTAAAATTAGCATGTTTAAAGTGATTTTCATGCTTCCAGGGGCTCGGGAAGTGAAATAAATACCATTTGGAGGCATTTAATGTTCGAGCAAAAACGGCTGATTTTCGACAAAAGAGATAACACCCCCCCATTACGTCCTGCTTCAGAAATGTGGAAAATGGTCCGTTTTCAAATGTTTTATTTTTGAACATCAGTTCACATTTGTAGGTGGATCATCAGTGTTAGAGCTAAAATTAGCATGTTTAAAGTGATTTTCATGCTCCCAGGGGCCCTAAACACAAGATTTATGGAATGGTTAAAAGTGCATGAAAATGGCCAATTTACCCACTCTGAGTTCTCAAAAAGGGTTTCTTCACCCGGGAAGTTAATTAAATACCATTTGGAGGCATTTAATGTTCGAGCAAAAACGGCTGATTTTCGACAAAAGAGATAACACCCCCCCATTATGTCCTGCTTCAGAAATGTGGAAAATGGTCCGTTTTCAAATGTTTTATTTTTGAACGTCAGTTCACATTTGTAGGTGGATCATCAGTGTTAGACCTAAAATTAGCATGTTTAAAGTGATTTTCATGCTTCCAGGGGCGCTGGAAGTTAATTAAATACCATTTGGAGGCATTTAATGTTCGAGCAAAAACGGCTGATTTTCGACAAAAGAGATAACACCCCCCCATTACGTCCTGCTTCAGAAATGTGGAAAATGGTCCGTTTTCAAATGTTTTATTTTTGAACGTCAGTTCACATTTGTAGGTGGATCATCAGTGTTAGAGCTAAAATTAGCATGTTTAAAGCGATTTTCATGCTCCCAGGGGCCCTAAACACAAGATTTATGGAATGGTTAAAAGTGCATGAAAATGGCCAATTTACCCACTCTGAGTTCTCAAAAAGGGTTTCTTCACCCCGGGAAGTTAATTAAATACCATTTGGAGGCATTTAATGTTCGAGCAAAAACGGCTGATTTTCGACAAAAGAGATAACACCCCCCCATTACGTCCTGCTTCAGAAATGTGGAAAATGGTCCGTTTTCAAATGTTTTATTTTTGATCGTCAGTTCACATTTGTAGGTGGATCATCAGTGTTAGAGCTAAAATTAGCATGTTTAAAGTGATTTTCATGCTCCCGGGGGCGCTGGAAGTTAATTAAATACCATTTGGAGGCATTTAATGTTCGAGCAAAAACGGCTGATTTTCGACAAAAGAGATAACACCCCCCCATTACGTCATGCTTCAGAAATGTGGAAAATGGTCCGTTTTCAAATGTTTTATTTTTGAACGTCAGTTCACATTTGTAGGTGGATCATCAGTGTTAGAGCTAAAATTAGCATGTTTAAAGTGATTTTCATGCTCCCAGGGGCCCTAAACACAAGATTTATGGAATGGTTAAAAGTGCATGAAAATGGCCAATTTACCCACTCTGAGTTCTCAAAAAGGGTTTCTTCACCCCGGGAAGTGAAATAAATACCATTTGGAGGCATTTAATGTTCGAGCAAAAACGGCTGATTTTCGACAAAAGAGATAACACCCCCCCATTACGTCCTGCTTCAGAAATGTGGAAAATGGTCCGTTTTCAAATGTTTTATTTTTGAACGTCAGTTCACATTTGTAGGTGGATCATCAGTGTTAGAGCTAAAATTAGCATGTTTAAAGTGATTTTCATGCTTCCAGGGGCTCGGGAAGTGAAATAAATACCATTTGGAGGCATTTAATGTTCGAGCAAAAACGGCTGATTTTCGACAAAAGAGATAACACCCCCCCATTACGTCATGCTTCAGAAATGTGGAAAATGGTCCGTTTTCAAATGTTTTATTTTTGAACATCAGTTCACATTTGTAGGTGGATCATCAGTGTTAGAGCTAAAATTAGCATGTTTAAAGTGATTTTCATGCTTCCAGGGGCCCTAAACACAAGATTTATGGAATGGTTAAAAGTGCATGAAAATGGCCAATTTACCCACTCTGAGTTCTCAAAAAGGGTTTCTTCACCCCGGGAAGTGAAATAAATACCATTTGGAGGCATTTAATGTTCGAGCAAAAACGGCTGATTTTCGACAAAAGAGATAACACCCCCCCATTACGTCATGCTTCAGAAATGTGGAAAATGGTCCGTTTTCAAATGTTTTATTTTTGAACGTCAGTTCACATTTGTAGGTGGATCATCAGTGTTAGAGCTAAAATTAGCATGTTTAAAGTGATTTTCATGCTTCCAGGGGCTCGGGAAGTGAAATAAATACCATTTGGAGGCATTTAATGTTCGAGCAAAAACGGCTGATTTTCGACAAAAGAGATAACACCCCCCCATTACGTCCTGCTTCAGAAATGTGGAAAATGGTCCGTTTTCAAATGTTTTATTTTTGAACATCAGTTCACATTTGTAGGTGGATCATCAGTGTTAGAGCTAAAATTAGCATGTTTAAAGTGATTTTCATGCTTCCAGGGGCCCTAAACACAAGATTTATGGAATGGTTAAAAGTGCATGAAAATGGCCAATTTACCCACTCTGAGTTCTCAAAAAGGGTTTCTTCACCCCGGGAAGTGAAATAAATACCATTTGGAGGCATTTAATGTTTGAGCAAAAACGGCTGATTTTCGACAAAAGAGATAACACCCCCCATTACGTCCTGCTTCAGAAATGTGGAAAATGGTCCGTTTTCAAATGTTTTCTTTTTGAACGTCAGTTCACATTTGTAGGTGGATCATCAGTGTTAGAGCTAAAATTAGCATGTTTAAAGTGATTTTCATGCTTCCAGGGGCTCGGGAAGTGAAATAAATACCATTTGGAGGCATTTAATGTTCGAGCAAAAACGGCTGATTTTCGACAAAAGAGATAACACCCCCCCATTACGTCCTGCTTCAGAAATGTGGAAAATGGTCCGTTTTCAAATGTTTTATTTTTGAACATCAGTTCACATTTGTAGGTGGATCATCAGTGTTAGAGCTAAAATTAGCATGTTTAAAGTGATTTTCATGCTCCCAGGGGCCCTAAACACAAGATTTATGGAATGGTTAAAAGTGCATGAAAATGGCCAATTTACCCACTCTGAGTTCTCAAAAAGGGTTTCTTCACCCGGGAAGTTAATTAAATACCATTTGGAGGCATTTAATGTTCGAGCAAAAACGGCTGATTTTCGACAAAAGAGATAACACCCCCCCATTATGTCCTGCTTCAGAAATGTGGAAAATGGTCCGTTTTCAAATGTTTTATTTTTGAACGTCAGTTCACATTTGTAGGTGGATCATCAGTGTTAGACCTAAAATTAGCATGTTTAAAGTGATTTTCATGCTTCCAGGGGCGCTGGAAGTTAATTAAATACCATTTGGAGGCATTTAATGTTCGAGCAAAAACGGCTGATTTTCGACAAAAGAGATAACACCCCCCCATTACGTCCTGCTTCAGAAATGTGGAAAATGGTCCGTTTTCAAATGTTTTATTTTTGAACGTCAGTTCACATTTGTAGGTGGATCATCAGTGTTAGAGCTAAAATTAGCATGTTTAAAGCGATTTTCATGCTCCCAGGGGCCCTAAACACAAGATTTATGGAATGGTTAAAAGTGCATGAAAATGGCCAATTTACCCACTCTGAGTTCTCAAAAAGGGTTTCTTCACCCCGGGAAGTTAATTAAATACCATTTGGAGGCATTTAATGTTCGAGCAAAAACGGCTGATTTTCGACAAAAGAGATAACACCCCCCCATTACGTCCTGCTTCAGAAATGTGGAAAATGGTCCGTTTTCAAATGTTTTATTTTTGATCGTCAGTTCACATTTGTAGGTGGATCATCAGTGTTAGAGCTAAAATTAGCATGTTTAAAGTGATTTTCATGCTCCCGGGGGCGCTGGAAGTTAATTAAATACCATTTGGAGGCATTTAATGTTCGAGCAAAAACGGCTGATTTTCGACAAAAGAGATAACACCCCCCCATTACGTCATGCTTCAGAAATGTGGAAAATGGTCCGTTTTCAAATGTTTTATTTTTGAACGTCAGTTCACATTTGTAGGTGGATCATCAGTGTTAGAGCTAAAATTAGCATGTTTAAAGTGATTTTCATGCTCCCAGGGGCCCTAAACACAAGATTTATGGAATGGTTAAAAGTGCATGAAAATGGCCAATTTACCCACTCTGAGTTCTCAAAAAGGGTTTCTTCACCCCGGGAAGTGAAATAAATACCATTTGGAGGCATTTAATGTTCGAGCAAAAACGGCTGATTTTCGACAAAAGAGATAACACCCCCCCATTACGTCCTGCTTCAGAAATGTGGAAAATGGTCCGTTTTCAAATGTTTTATTTTTGAACGTCAGTTCACATTTGTAGGTGGATCATCAGTGTTAGAGCTAAAATTAGCATGTTTAAAGTGATTTTCATGCTTCCAGGGGCTCGGGAAGTGAAATAAATACCATTTGGAGGCATTTAATGTTCGAGCAAAAACGGCTGATTTTCGACAAAAGAGATAACACCCCCCCATTACGTCATGCTTCAGAAATGTGGAAAATGGTCCGTTTTCAAATGTTTTATTTTTGAACATCAGTTCACATTTGTAGGTGGATCATCAGTGTTAGAGCTAAAATTAGCATGTTTAAAGTGATTTTCATGCTTCCAGGGGCCCTAAACACAAGATTTATGGAATGGTTAAAAGTGCATGAAAATGGCCAATTTACCCACTCTGAGTTCTCAAAAAGGGTTTCTTCACCCCGGGAAGTGAAATAAATACCATTTGGAGGCATTTAATGTTCGAGCAAAAACGGCTGATTTTCGACAAAAGAGATAACACCCCCCCATTACGTCATGCTTCAGAAATGTGGAAAATGGTCCGTTTTCAAATGTTTTATTTTTGAACGTCAGTTCACATTTGTAGGTGGATCATCAGTGTTAGAGCTAAAATTAGCATGTTTAAAGTGATTTTCATGCTTCCAGGGGCTCGGGAAGTGAAATAAATACCATTTGGAGGCATTTAATGTTCGAGCAAAAACGGCTGATTTTCGACAAAAGAGATAACACCCCCCCATTACGTCCTGCTTCAGAAATGTGGAAAATGGTCCGTTTTCAAATGTTTTATTTTTGAACATCAGTTCACATTTGTAGGTGGATCATCAGTGTTAGAGCTAAAATTAGCATGTTTAAAGTGATTTTCATGCTTCCAGGGGCCCTAAACACAAGATTTATGGAATGGTTAAAAGTGCATGAAAATGGCCAATTTACCCACTCTGAGTTCTCAAAAAGGGTTTCTTCACCCCGGGAAGTGAAATAAATACCATTTGGAGGCATTTAATGTTTGAGCAAAAACGGCTGATTTTCGACAAAAGAGATAACACCCCCCATTACGTCCTGCTTCAGAAATGTGGAAAATGGTCCGTTTTCAAATGTTTTCTTTTTGAACGTCAGTTCACATTTGTAGGTGGATCATCAGTGTTAGAGCTAAAATTAGCATGTTTAAAGTGATTTTCATGCTTCCAGGGGCTCGGGAAGTGAAATAAATACCATTTGGAGGCATTTAATGTTCGAGCAAAAACGGCTGATTTTCGACAAAAGAGATAACACCCCCCCATTACGTCATGCTTCAGAAATGTGGAAAATGGTCCGTTTTCAAATGTTTTATTTTTGAACGTCAGTTCACATTTGTAGGTGGATCATCAGTGTTAGAGCTAAAATTAGCATGTTTAAAGTGATTTTCATGCTCCCAGGGGCCCTAAACACAAGATTTATGGAATGGTTAAAAGTGCATGAAAATGGCCAATTTACCCACTCTGAGTTCTCAAAAAGGGTTTCTTCACCCCGGGAAGTTAATTAAATACCATTTGGAGGCATTTAATGTTCGAGCAAAAACGGCTGATTTTTGACAAAAGAGATAACACCCCCCCATTACGTCATGCTTCAGAAATGTGGAAAATGGTCCGTTTTCAAATGTTTTAGTTTTTGAACGTCAGTTCACATTTGTAGGTGGATCATCAGTGTTAGAGCTAAAATTAGCATGTTTAAAGTGATTTTCATGCTTCCAGGGGCCCTAAACACAAGATTTATGGAATGGTTAAAAGTGCATAAAAATGGCCAATTTACCCACTCTGAGTTCTCAAAAAGGGTTTCTTCACCCCGGGAAGTGAAATAAATACCATTTGGAGGCATTTAATGTTCGAGCAAAAACGGCTGATTTTCGACAAAAGAGATAACACCCCCCCCATTACGTCATGCTTCAGAAATGTGGAAAATGGTCCGTTTTCAAATGTTTTATTTTTGAACGTCAGTTCACATTTGTAGGTGGATCATCAGTGTTAGAGCTAAAATTAGCATGTTTAAAGTGATTTTCATGCTTCCAGGGGCTCGGGAAGTGAAATAAATACCATTTGGAGGCATTTAATGTTCGAGCAAAAACGGCTGATTTTCGACAAAAGAGATAACACCCCCCCATTACGTCCTGCTTCAGAAATGTGGAAAATGGTCCGTTTTCAAATGTTTTATTTTTGAACATCAGTTCACATTTGTAGGTGGATCATCAGTGTTAGAGCTAAAATTAGCATGTTTAAAGTGATTTTCATGCTCCCAGGGGCCCTAAACACAAGATTTATGGAATGGTTAAAAGTGCATGAAAATGGCCAATTTACCCACTCTGAGTTCTCAAAAAGGGTTTCTTCACCCGGGAAGTTAATTAAATACCATTTGGAGGCATTTAATGTTCGAGCAAAAACGGCGGATTTTCGACAAAAGAGATAACACCCCCCCATTACGTCCTGCTTCAGAAATGTGGAAAATGGTCCGTTTTCAAATGTTTTATTTTTGAACGTCAGTTCACATTTGTAGGTGGATCATCAGTGTTAGACCTAAAATTAGCATGTTTAAAGTGATTTTCATGCTTCCAGGGGCGCTGGAAGTTAATTAAATACCATTTGGAGGCATTTAATGTTCGAGCAAAAACGGCTGATTTTCGACAAAAGAGATAACACCCCCCAATTACGTCCTGCTTCAGAAATGTGGAAAATGGTCCGTTTTCAAATGTTTTATTTTTGAACGTCAGTTCACATTTGGAGGTGGATCATCAGTGTTAGAGCTAAAATTAGCATGTTTAAAGCGATTTTCATGCTCCCAGGGGCCCTAAACACAAGATTTATGGAATGGTTAAAAGTGCATGAAAATGGCCAATTTACCCACTCTGAGTTCTCAAAAAGGGTTTCTTCACCCCGGGAAGTTAATTAAATACCATTTGGAGGCATTTAATGTTCGAGCAAAAACGGCTGATTTTCGACAAAAGAGATAACACCCCCCCATTACGTCATGCTTCAGAAATGTGGAAAATGGTCCGTTTTCAAATGTTTTATTTTTGAACGTCAGTTCACATTTGTAGGTGGATCATCAGTGTTAGAGCTAAAATTAGCATGTTTAAAGTGATTTTCATGCTTCCATGACAGTTTCATGCTTCTTGGACAGTTCTCGCTGGACTCTAGCCCTTCCTTCCCTCCAGACCTTTGCATCCCACCCACCCCTCCTCTATGCTGGTACTCGTGTAGTGTTTGCAGCGGTCCTTTGTACTCTCTACCACCCCTATATTACCCCTAGAGTGTTTCCAGTCACATCCCTCCTGTCAAGATAGAAGATAACTCTAATGACTAGTATACTATTTGATTTTCAGATTGTATCCATGTGTTTCCCCTCCCTGTGTTAGAATTATAGCTTTTACGACTAATCGCCGGTGGAACTGTTGGAACATAGCCAGGTGTACCCCTTCCCCCGTGTGAAGAGATAACCCTATCCACTAGAGCAAAAAGAAAGGTGTTCCTGAAATGTGTAACGTAACTGATTTTATGTAAAGTGCCTTGTAAAGGGGCAGCTGAAATTCCAGGAGCCTAGTCCCGACAGCTCGACAACTTCGGAGGGCTGGAAGTGGTCCCCCAATACACGGCGGAGGAGGGCACTGGACATCGAATGCTGTCTTATGTAAAGCGCTCTGATAACCTAATCGGTTCAAGATCCTGAAATGTGCAACGTAACTGATTCTATGTAAACCGCTGTGATAACATGTAACGGAACTGGTGCTATGTAAAGCGCTCTGATAACCTAATCGGTTCAAGTTCGCGCTATAGAAAACTCTAAAATAAATAAATAAAATAAATAAATTCCAGGGGCTCGGGAAGTGAAATAAATACCATTTGGAGGCATTTAATGTTCGAGCAAAAACGGCTGATTTTCGACAAAAGAGATAACACCCCCCCATTACGTCCTGCTTCAGAAATGTGGAAAATGGTCCGTTTTCAAATGTTTTATTTTTGAACGTCAGTTCACATTTGTAGGTGGATCATCAGTGTTAGAGCTAAAATTAGCATGTTTAAAGTGATTTTCATGCTCCCAGGGGCCCTAAACACAAGATTTATGGAATGGTTAAAAGTGCATGAAAATGGCCAATTTACCCACTCTGAGTTCTCAAAAAGGGTTTCTTCACCCCGGGAAGTTAATTAAATACCATTTGGAGGCATTTAATGTTCGAGCAAAAACGGCTGATTTTCGACAAAAGAGATAACACCCCCCCCATTACGTCATGCTTCAGAAATGTGGAAAATGGTCCGTTTTCAAATGTTTTATTTTTGAACGTCAGTTCACATTTGTAGGTGGATCATCAGTGTTAGAGATAAAATTAGCATGTTTAAAGTGATTTTCATGCTTCCAGGGGCTCGGGAAGTGAAATAAATACCATTTGGAGGCATTTAATGTTCGAGCAAAAACGGCTGATTTTCGACAAAAGAGATAACACCCCCCCATTACGTCATGCTTCAGAAATTTGGAAAATGGTCCGTTTTCAAATGTTTTATTTTTGAACGTCAGTTCACATTTGTAGGTGGATCATCAGTGTTAGAGCTAAAATTAGCATGTTTAAAGTGATTTTCATGCTTCCAGGGGCTCGGGAAGTGAAATAAATACCATTTGGAGGCATTTAATGTTCGAGCAAAAACGGCTGATTTTCGACAAAAGAGATAACACCCCCCCATTACGTCATGCTTCAGAAATGTGGAAAATGGTCCGTTTTCAAATGTTTTATTTTTGAACGTCAGTTCACATTTGTAGGTGGATCATCAGTGTTAGAGCTAAAATTAGCATGTTTAAAGTGATTTTCATGCTTCCAGGGGCCCTAAACACAAGATTTATGGAATGGTTAAAAGTGCATGAAAATGGCCAATTTACCCACTCTGAGTTCTCAAAAAGGGTTTCTTCACCCCGGGAAGTGAAATAAATACCATTTGGAGGCATTTAATGTTCGAGCAAAAACGGCTGATTTTCGACAAAAGAGATAACACCCCCCCATTACGTCATGCTTCAGAAATGTGGAAAATGGTCCGTTTTCAAATGTTTTATTTTTGAACGTCAGTTCACATTTGTAGGTGGATCATCAGTGTTAGAGCTAAAATTAGCATGTTTAAAGTGATTTTCATGCTTCCAGGGGCTCGGGAAGTGAAATAAATACCATTTGGAGGCATTTAATGTTCGAGCAAAAACGGCTGATTTTCGACAAAAGAGATAACACCCCCCCATTACGTCCTGCTTCAGAAATGTGGAAAATGGTCCGTTTTCAAATGTTTTATTTTTGAACATCAGTTCACATTTGTAGGTGGATCATCAGTGTTAGAGCTAAAATTAGCATGTTTAAAGTGATTTTCATGCTTCCAGGGGCCCTAAACACAAGATTTATGGAATGGTTAAAAGTGCATGAAAATGGCCAATTTACCCACTCTGAGTTCTCAAAAAGGGTTTCTTCACCCCGGGAAGTGAAATAAATACCATTTGGAGGCATTTAATGTTCGAGCAAAAACGGCTGATTTTCGACAAAAGAGATAACACCCCCCATTACGTCCTGCTTCAGAAATGTGGAAAAGGGTCAGTTTTCAAATGTTTTATTTTTGAACGTCAGTTCACATTTGTAGGTGGATCATCAGTGTTAGAGCTAAAATTAGCATGTTTAAAGTGATTTTCATGCTTCCAGGGGCTCGGGAAGTGAAATAAATACCATTTGGAGGCATTTAATGTTCGAGCAAAAACGGCTGATTTTCGACAAAAGAGATAACACCCCCCCATTACGTCATGCTTCAGAAATGTGGAAAATGGTCCGTTTTCAAATGTTTTATTTTTGAACCTCAGTTCACATTTGTAGGTGGATCATCAGTGTTAGAGCTAAAATTAGCATGTTTAAAGTGATTTTCATGCTCCCAGGGGCCCTAAACACAAGATTTATGGAATGGTTAAAAGTGCATGAAAATGGCCAATTTACCCACTCTGAGTTCTCAAAAAGGGTTTCTTCACCCCGGGAAGTTAATTAAATACCATTTGGAGGCATTTAATGTTCGAGCAAAAACGGCTGATTTTTGACAAAAGAGATAACACCCCCCCCCATTACGTCATGCTTCAGAAATGTGGAAAATGGTCCGTTTTCAAATGTTTTAGTTTTTGAACGTCAGTTCACATTTGTAGGTGGATCATCAGTGTTAGAGCTAAAATTAGCATGTTTAAAGTGATTTTCATGCTTCCAGGGGCCCTAAACACAAGATTTATGGAATGGTTAAAAGTGCATAAAAATGGCCAATTTACCCACTCTGAGTTCTCAAAAAGGGTTTCTTCACCCCGGGAAGTGAAATAAATACCATTTGGAGGCATTTAATGTTCGAGCAAAAACGGCTGATTTTCGACAAAAGAGATAACACCCCCCCATTACGTCCTGCTTCAGAAATGTGGAAAATGGTCCGTTTTCAAATGTTTTATTTTTGAACGTCAGTTCACATTTGTAGGTGGATCATCAGTGTTAGACCTAAAATTAGCATGTTTAAAGTGATTTTCATGCTTCCAGGGGCGCTGGAAGTTAATTAAATACCATTTGGAGGCATTTAATGTTCGAGCAAAAACGGCTGATTTTCGACAAAAGAGATAACACCCCCCAATTACGTCCTGCTTCAGAAATGTGGAAAATGGTCCGTTTTCAAATGTTTTATTTTTGAACGTCAGTTCACATTTGTAGGTGGATCATCAGTGTTAGAGCTAAAATTAGCATGTTTAAAGCGATTTTCATGCTCCCAGGGGCCCTAAACACAAGATTTATGGAATGGTTAAAAGTGCATGAAAATGGCCAATTTACCCACTCTGAGTTCTCAAAAAGGGTTTCTTCACCCCGGGAAGTTAATTAAATACCATTTGGAGGCATTTAATGTTCGAGCAAAAACGGCTGATTTTCGACAAAAGAGATAACACCCCCCCATTACGTCATGCTTCAGAAATGTGGAAAATGGTCCGTTTTCAAATGTTTTATTTTTGAACGTCAGTTCACATTTGTAGGTGGATCATCAGTGTTAGAGCTAAAATTAGCATGTTTAAAGTGATTTTCATGCTTCCATGACAGTTTCATGCTTCTTGGACAGTTCTCGCTGGACTCTAGCCCTTCCTTCCCTCCAGACCTTTGCATCCCACCCACCCCTCCTCTATGCTGGTACTCGTGTAGTGTTTGCAGCAGTCCTTTGTACTCTCTACCACCCCTATATTACCCCTAGAGTGTTTCCAGTCACATCCCTCCTGTCAAGATAGAAGATAACTCTAATGACTAGTATACTATTTGATTTTCAGATTGTATCCATGTGTATCCCCTCCCTGTGTTAGAATTATAGCTTTTACGACTAATCGCCGGTGGAACTGTTGGAACATAGCCAGGTGTACCCCTTCCCCCGTGTGAAGAGATAACCCTATCCACTAGAGCAAAAAGAAAGGTGTTCCTGAAATGTGTAACGTAACTGATTTCATGTAAAGTGCCTTGTAAAGGGGCAGCTGAAATTCCAGGAGCCTAGTCCCGACAGCTCGACGACTTCGGAGGGCTGGAAGTGGTCCCCCGCTACAAGGCGGAGGAGGGCACTGGACATCGAATGCTGTCTTATGTAAAGCGCTCTGATAACCTAATCGGTTCAAGATCCTGAAATGTGCAACGTAACTGATTCTATGTAAACCGCTGTGATAACATGTAACGGAACTGGTGCTATGTAAAGCGCTCTGATAACCTAATCGGTTCAAGTTCGCGCTATAGAAAACTCTAAAATAAATAAATAAAATAAATAAATTCCAGGGGCTCGGGAAGTGAAATAAATACCATTTGGAGGCATTTAATGTTCGAGCAAAAACGGCTGATTTTCGACAAAAGAGATAACACCCCCCCATTACGTCCTGCTTCAGAAATGTGGAAAATGGTCCGTTTTCAAATGTTTTATTTTTGAACGTCAGTTCACATTTGTAGGTGGATCATCAGTGTTAGAGCTAAAATTAGCATGTTTAAAGTGATTTTCATGCTCCCAGGGGCCCTAAACACAAGATTTATGGAATGGTTAAAAGTGCATGAAAATGGCCAATTTACCCACTCTGAGTTCTCAAAAAGGGTTTCTTCACCCCGGGAAGTTAATTAAATACCATTTGGAGGCATTTAATGTTCGAGCAAAAACGGCTGATTTTCGACAAAAGAGATAACACCCCCCCCATTACGTCATGCTTCAGAAATGTGGAAAATGGTCCGTTTTCAAATGTTTTATTTTTGAACGTCAGTTCACATTTGTAGGTGGATCATCAGTGTTAGAGCTAAAATTAGCATGTTTAAAGTGATTTTCATGCTTCCAGGGGCTCGGGAAGTGAAATAAATACCATTTGGAGGCATTTAATGTTCGAGCAAAAACGGCTGATTTTCGACAAAAGAGATAACACCCCCCCATTACGTCATGCTTCAGAAATGTGGAAAATGGTCCGTTTTCAAATGTTTTATTTTTGAACGTCAGTTCACATTTGTAGGTGGATCATCAGTGTTAGAGCTAAAATTAGCATGTTTAAAGTGATTTTCATGCTCCCAGGGGCCCTAAACACAAGATTTATGGAATGGTTAAAAGTGCATGAAAATGGCCAATTTACCCACTCTGAGTTCTCAAAAAGGGTTTCTTCACCCCGGGAAGTTAATTAAATACCATTTGGAGGCATTTAATGTTCGAGCAAAAACGGCTGATTTTCGACAAAAGAGATAACACCCCCCCATTACGTCATGCTTCAGAAATGTGGAAAATGGTCCGTTTTCAAATGTTTTATTTTTGAACGTCAGTTTACATTTGTAGGTGGATCATCAGTGTTAGAGCTAAAATTAGCATGTTTAAAGTGATTTTCATGCTTCCAGGGGCCCTAAACACAAGATTTATGGAATGGTTAAAAGTGCATGAAAATGGCCAATTTACCCACTCTGAGTTCTCAAAAAGGGTTTCTTCACCCCGGGAAGTGAAAGTAAATACCATTTGGAGGCATTTAATGTTCGAGCAAAAACGGCTGATTTTCGACAAAAGAGATAACACCCCCCCATTACGTCATGCTTCAGAAATGTGGAAAATGGTCCGTTTTCAAATGTTTTATTTTTGAACGTCAGTTCACATTTGTAGGTGGATCATCAGTGTTAGAGCTAAAATTAGCATGTTTAAAGTGATTTTCATGCTTCCAGGGGCTCGGGAAGTGAAATAAATACCATTTGGAGGCATTTAATGTTCGAGCAAAAACGGCTGATTTTCGACAAAAGAGATAACACCCCCCCCATTACGTCCTGCTTCAGAAATGTGGAAAATGGTCCGTTTTCAAATGTTTTATTTTTGAACGTCAGTTCACATTTGTAGGTGGATCATCATCAGTGTTAGAGCTAAAATTAGCATGTTTAAAGTGATTTTTATGCTTCCAGGGGCTCGGGAAGTGAAATAAATACCATTTGGAGGCATTTAATGTTCGAGCAAAAACGGCTGATTTTCGACAAAAGAGATAACACCCCCCCATTACGTCCTGCTTCAGAAATGTGGAAAATGGTCCGTTTTCAAATGTTTTATTTTTGAACGTCAGTTCACATTTGTAGGTGGATCATCAGTGTTAGAGCTAAAATTAGCATGTTTAAAGTGATTTTCATGCTCCCAGGGGCCCTAAACACAAGATTTATGGAATGGTAAAAAGTGCATGAAAATGTCCAATTTACCCACTCTGAGTTCTCAAAAAGGGTTTCTTCACCCCGGGAAGTTAATTAAATACCATTTGGAGGCATTTAATGTTCGAGCAAAAACGGCTGATTTTCGACAAAAGAGATAACACCCCCCCCATTACGTCATGCTTCAGAAATGTGGAAAATGGTCCGTTTTCAAATGTTTTATTTTTGAACGTCAGTTCACATTTGTAGGTGGATCATCAGTGTTAGAGCTAAAATTAGCATGTTTAAAGTGATTTTCATGCTTCCAGGGGCTCGGGAAGTGAAATAAATACCATTTGGAGGCATTTAATGTTCGAGCAAAAACGGCTGATTTTCGACAAAAGAGATAACACCCCCCCATTACGTCATGCTTCAGAAATGTGGAAAATGGTCCGTTTTCAAATGTTTTATTTTTGAACGTCAGTTCACATTTGTAGGTGGATCATCAGTGTTAGAGCTAAAATTAGCATGTTTAAAGTGATTTTCATGCTCCCAGGGGCCCTAAACACAAGATTTATGGAATGGTTAAAAGTGCATGAAAATGGCCAATTTACCCACTCTGAGTTCTCAAAAAGGGTTTCTTCACCCCGGGAAGTTAATTAAATACCATTTGGAGGCATTTAATGTTCGAGCAAAAACGGCTGATTTTCGACAAAAGAGATAACACCCCCCCATTACGTCATGCTTCAGAAATGTGGAAAATGGTCCGTTTTCAAATGTTTTATTTTTGAACGTCAGTTCACATTTGTAGGTGGATCATCAGTGTTAGAGCTAAAATTAGCATGTTTAAAGTGATTTTCATGCTTCCAGGGGCCCTAAACACAAGATTTATGGAATGGTTAAAAGTGCATGAAAATGGCCAATTTACCCACTCTGAGTTCTCAAAAAGGGTTTCTTCACCCCGGGAAGTGAAAGTAAATACCATTTGGAGGCATTTAATGTTCGAGCAAAAACGGCTGATTTTCGACAAAAGAGATAACACCCCCCCATTACGTCATGCTTCAGAAATGTGGAAAATGGTCCGTTTTCAAATGTTTTATTTTTGAACGTCAGTTCACATTAGTAGGTGGATCATCAGTGTTAGAGCTAAAATTAGCATGTTTAAAGTGATTTTCATGCTTCCAGGGGCTCGGGAAGTGAAATAAATACCATTTGGAGGCATTTAATGTTCGAGCAAAAACGGCTGATTTTCGACAAAAGAGATAACACCCCCCCATTACGTCCTGCTTCAGAAATGTGGAAAATGGTCCGTTTTCAAATGTTTTATTTTTGAACGTCAGTTCACATTTGTAGGTGGATCATCATCAGTGTTAGAGCTAAAATTAGCATGTTTAAAGTGATTTTTATGCTTCCAGGGGCTCGGGAAGTGAAATAAATACCATTTGGAGGCATTTAATGTTCGAGCAAAAACGGCTGATTTTCGACAAAAGAGATAACACCCCCCCATTACGTCATGCTTCAGAAATGTGGAAAATGGTCCGTTTTCAAATGTTTTATTTTTGAACGTCAGTTCACATTTGTAGGTGGATCATCAGTGTTAGAGCTAAAATTAGCATGTTTAAAGTGATTTTCATGCTCCCAGGGGCCCTAAACACAAGATTTATGGAATGGTTAAAAGTGCATGAAAATGGCCAATTTACCCACTCTGAGTTCTCAAAAAGGGTTTCTTCACCCCGGGAAGTTAATTAAATACCATTTGGAGGCATTTAATGTTCGAGCAAAAACGGCTGATGTTCGACAAAAGAGATAACACCCCCCCAATACGTCCTGCTTCAGAAATGTGGAAAATGGTCCGTTTTCAAATGTTTTATTTTTGAACGTCAGTTCACATTTGTAGGTGGATCATCAGTGTTAGAGCTAAAATTAGCCTGTTTAAAGTGATTTTCATGCTTCCAGGGGCCCTAAACACAAGATTTATGGAATGGTTAAAAGTGCATGAAAATGGCCAATTTACCCACTCTGAGTTCTCAAAAAGGGTTTCTTCACCCCGGGAAGTGAAATAAATACCATTTGGAGGCATTTAATGTTCGAGCAAAAACGGCTGATTTTCGACAAAAGAGATAACACCCCCCCATTACGTCCTGCTTCAGAAATGTGGAAAATGGTCAGTTTTCAAATGTTTTATTTTTGAACGTCAGTTCACATTTGTAGGTGGATCATCAGTGTTAGAGCTAAAATTAGCATGTTTAAAGTGATTTTTATGCTTCCAGGGGCTCGGGAAGTTAATTAAATACCATTTGGAGGCATTTAATGTTCGAGCAAAAACGGCTGATTTTCGACAAAAGAGATAACACCCCCCCATTACGTCATGCTTCAGAAATGTGGAAAATGGTCCGTTTCCAAATGTTTTATTTTTGAACGTCAGTTCACATTTGTAGGTGGATCATCAGTGTTAGAGCTAAAATTAGCATGTTTAAAGTGATTTTCATGCTTCCAGGGGCCCTAAACACAAGATTTATGGAATGGTTAAAAGTGCATGAAAATGGCCAATTTACCCACTCTGAGTTCTCAAAAAGGGTTTCTTCACCCCGGGAAGTGAAATAAATACCATTTGGAGGCATTTAATGTTCGAGCAAAAACGGCTGATTTTCGACAAAAGAGATAACACCCCCCCATTACGTCCTGCTTCAGAAATGTGGAAAATGGTCCGTTTTCAAATGTTTTATTTTTGAACGTCAGTTCACATTTGTAGGTGGATCATCAGTGTTAGAGCTAAAATTAGCATGTTTAAAGTGATTTTTATGCTTCCAGGGGCTCGGGAAGTGAAATAAATACCATTTGGAGACATTTAATGTTCGAGCAAAAACGGCTGATTTTCGACAAAAGAGATAACACCCCCCCATTACGTCCTGCTTCAGAAATGTGGAAAATGGTCCGTTTTCAAATGTTTTATTTTTGAACGTCAGTTCACATTTGTAGGTGGATCATCAGTGTTAGAGCTAAAATTAGCATGTTTAAAGTGATTTTCATGCTTCCAGGGGCTCGGGAAGTGAAATAAATACCATTTGGAGGCATTTAATGTTCGAGCAAAAACGGCTGATTTTCGACAAAAGAGATAACACCCCCCCATTACGTCATGCTTCAGAAATGTGGAAAATGGTCCGTTTTCAAATGTTTTATTTTTGAACGTCAGTTCACATTTGTAGGTGGATCATCAGTGTTAGAGCTAAAATGAGCATGTTTAAAGTGATTTTCATGCTCCCAGGGGCCCTAAACACAAGATTTATGGAATGGTTAAAAGTGCATGAAAATGGCCAATTTACCCACTCTGAGTTCTCAAAAAGGGTTTCTTCACCCCGGGAAGTTAATTAAATACCATTTGGAGGCATTTAATGTTCGAGCAAAAACGGCTGATTTTCGACAAAAGAGATAACACCCCCCCATTACGTCATGCTTCAGAAATGTGGAAAATGGTCCGTTTTCAAATGTTTTATTTTTGAACGTCAGTTCACATTTGTAGGTGGATCATCAGTGTTAGAGCTAAAATTAGCATGTTTAAAGTGATTTTCATGCTTCCAGGGGCCCTAAACACAAGATTTATGGAATGGTTAAAAGTGCATGAAAATGGCCAATTTACCCACTCTGAGTTCTCAAAAAGGGTTTCTTCACCCCGGGAAGTGAAATAAATACCATTTGGAGGCATTTAATGTTCGAGCAAAAACGGCTGATTTTCGACAAAAGAGATAACACCCCCCCATTACGTCATGCTTCAGAAATGTGGAAAATGGTCCGTTTTCAAATGTTTTATTTTTGAACGTCAGTTCACATTTGTAGGTGGATCATCAGTGTTAGAGCTAAAATTAGCATGTTTAAAGTGATTTTCATGCTTCCAGGGGCTCGGGAAGTGAAATAAATACCATTTGGAGGCATTTAATGTTCGAGCAAAAACGGCTGATTTTCGACAAAAGAGATAACACCCCCCCATTACGTCCTGCTTCAGAAATATGGAAAATGGTCCGTTTTCAAATGTTTTATTTTTGAACGTCAGTTCACATTTGTAGGTGGATCATCATCAGTGTTAGAGCTAAAATTAGCATGTTTAAAGTGATTTTTATGCTTCCAGGGGCTCGGGAAGTGAAATAAATACCATTTGGAGGCATTTAATGTTCGAGCAAAAACGGCTGATTTTCGACAAAAGAGATAACACCCCCCCATTACCTCATGCTTCAGAAATGTGGAAAATGGTCCGTTTTCAAATGTTTTATTTTTGAACGTCAGTTCACATTTGTAGGTGGATCATCAGTGTTAGAGCTGAAATTAGCATGTTTAAAGTGATTTTCATGCTTCCAGGGGCCCTAAACACAAGATTTATGGAATGGTTAAAAGTGCATGAAAATGGCCAATTTACCCACTCTGAGTTCTCAAAAAGGGGTTCTTCACCCCGGGAAGTTAATTAAATACCATTTGGAGGCATTTAATGTTCGAGCAAAAACGGCTGATTTTCGACAAAAGAGATAACACCCCCCCATTACGTCCTGCTTCAGAAATGTGGAAAATGGTCCGTTTTCAAATGTTTTATTTTTGAATGTCAGTTCACATTTGTAGGTGGATCATCAGTGTTAGAGCTAAAATTAGCATGTTTAAAGTGATTTTCATGCTCCCAGGGGCCCTAAACACAAGATTTATGGAATGGTTAAAAGTGCATGAAAATGGCCAATTTACCCACTCTGAGTTCTCAAAAAGGGTTTCTTCACCCCGGGAAGTTAATTAAATACCATTTGGAGGCATTTAATGTTCGAGCAAAAACGGCTGATGTTCGACAAAAGAGATAACACCCCCCCATTACGTCCTGCTTCAGAAATGTGGAAAATGGTCCGTTTTCAAATGTTTTATTTTTGAACGTCAGTTCACATTTGTAGGTGGATCATCAGTGTTAGAGCTAAAATTAGCCTGTTTAAAGTGATTTTCATGCTTCCAGGGGCCCTAAACACAAGATTTATGGAATGGTTAAAAGTGCATGAAAATGGCCAATTTACCCACTCTGAGTTCTCAAAAAGGGTTTCTTCACCCCGGGAAGTGAAATAAATACCATTTGGAGGCATTTAATGTTCGAGCAAAAACGGCTGATTTTCGACAAAAGAGATAACACCCCCCATTACGTCCTGCTTCAGAAATGTGGAAAATGGTCCGTTTTCAAATGTTTTATTTTTGAACGTCAGTTCACATTTGTAGGTGGATCATCAGTGTTAGAGCTAAAATTAGCATGTTTAAAGTGATTTTCATGCTCCCAGGGGCCCTAAACACAAGATTTATGGAATGGTTAAAAGTGCATGAAAATGGCTAATTTACCCACTCTGAGTTCTCAAAAAGGGTTTCTTCACCCGGGAAGTTAATTAAATACCATTTGGAGGCATTTAATGTTCGAGCAAAAACGGCTGTTTTTCGACAAAAGAGATAACACCCCCCCATTACGTCCTGCTTCAGAAATGTGGAAAATGGTCCGTTTTCAAATGTTTTATTTTTGAACGTCAGTTCACATTTGTAGGTGGATCATCAGTGTTAGACCTAAAATTAGCATGTTTAAAGTGATTTTCATGCTTCCAGGGGCGCTGGAAGTTAATTAAATACCATTTGGAGGCATTTAATGTTCGAGCAAAAACGGCTGATTTTCGACAAAAGAGATAACACCCCCCCATTACGTCGTGCTTCAGAAATGTGGAAAATGGTCCGTTTTCAAATGTTTTATTTTTGAACGTCAGTTCACATTTGTAGGTGGATCATCAGTGTTAGAGCTAAAATTAGCATGTTTAAAGCGATTTTCATGCTCCCAGGGGCCCTAAACACAAGATTTATGGAATGGTTAAAAGTGCATGAAAATGGCCAATTTACCCACTCTGAGTTCTCAAAAAGGGTTTCTTCACCCCGGGAAGTTAATTAAATACCATTTGGAGGCATTTAATGTTCGAGCAAAAACGGCTGATTTTCGACAAAAGAGATAACACCCCCCCATTACGTCATGCTTCAGAAATGTGGAAAATGGTCCGTTTTCAAATGTTTTATTTTTGAACGTCAGTTCACATTTGTAGGTGGATCATCAGTGTTAGAGCTAAAATTAGCATGTTTAAAGTGATTTTCATGCTTCCAGGGGCTCGGGAAGTGAAATAAATACCATTTGGAGGCATTTAATGTTCGAGCAAAAACGGCTGATTTTCGACAAAAGAGATAACACCCCCCCATTACGTCCTGCTTCAGAAATGTGGAAAATGGTCCGTTTTCAAATGTTTTATTTTTGAACGTCAGTTCACATTTGTAGGTGGATCATCAGTGTTAGAGCTAAAATTAGCATGTTTAAAGTGATTTTCATGCTCCCAGGGGCCCTAAACACAAGATTTATGGAATGGTTAAAAGTGCATGAAAATGGCCAATTTACCCACTCTGAGTTCTCAAAAAGGGTTTCTTCACCCCGGGAAGTGAAATAAATACCATTTGGAGGCATTTAATGTTCGAGCAAAAACGGCTGATTTTCGACAAAAGAGATAACACCCCCCATTATGTCCTGCTTCAGAAATGTGGAAAATGGTCCGTTTTCAAATGTTTTATTTTTGAACGTCAGTTCACATTTGTAGGTGGATCATCAGTGTTAGAGCTAAAATTAGCATGTTTAAAGTGATTTTCATGCTCCCAGGGGCCCTAAACACAAGATTTATGGAATGGTTAAAAGTGCATGAAAATGGCCAATTTACCCACTCTGAGTTCTCAAAAAGGGTTTCTTCACCCCGGGAAGTTAATTAAATACCATTTGGAGGCATTTAATGTTCGAGCAAAAACGGCTGATTTTCGACAAAAGAGATAACACCCCCCCATTACGTCATGCTTCAGAAATGTGGAAAATGGTCCGTTTTCAAATGTTTTATTTTTGAACGTCAGTTCACATTTGTAGGTGGATCATCAGTGTTAGAGCTAAAATTAGCATGTTTAAAGTGATTTTCATGCTTCCAGGGGCTCGGGAAGTGAAATAAATACCATTTGGAGGCATTTAATGTTCGAGCAAAAACGGCTGATTTTCGACAAAAGAGATAACACCCCCCCATTACGTCATGCTTCAGAAATGTGGAAAATGGTCCGTTTTCAAATGTTTTATTTTTGAACGTCAGTTCACATTTGTAGGTGGATCATCAGTGTTAGAGCTAAAATTAGCATGTTTAAAGTGATTTTCATGCTCCCAGGGGCCCTAAACACAAGATTTATGGAATGGTTAAAAGTGCATGAAAATGGCCAATTTACCCACTCTGAGTTCTCAAAAAGGGTTTCTTCACCCCGGGAAGTGAAATAATTACCATTTGGAGGCATTTAATGTGCGAGCAAAAACGGCGGATTTTCGACAAAAGAGATAACACCCCCCCATTACGTCCTGCTTCAGAAATGTGGAAAATGGTCCGTTTTCAAATGTTTTATTTTTGAACGTCAGTTCACATTTGTAGGTGGATCATCAGTGTTAGAGCTAAAATTAGCATGTTTAAAGTGATTTTCATGCTTCCAGGGGCTCGGGAAGTGAAATAAATACCATTTGGAGGCATTTAATGTTCGAGCAAAAACGGCTGATTTTCGACAAAAGAGATAACACCCCCCCATTACGTCATGCTTCAGAAATGTGGAAAATGGTCCATTTTCAAATGTTTTATTTTTGAACGTCAGTTCACATTTGTAGGTGGATCATCAGTGTTAGAGCTAAAATTAGCATGTTTAAAGTGATTTTCATGCTTCCAGGGGCCCTAAACACAAGATTTATGGAATGGTTAAAAGTGCATGAAAATGGCCAATTTACCCACTCTGAGTTCTCAAAAAGGGTTTCTTCACCCCGGGAAGTGAAATAAATACCATTTGGAGGCATTTAATGTTCGAGCAAAAACGGCTGATTTTCGACAAAAGAGATAACACCCCCCCATTCCGTCCTGCTTCAGAAATGTGGAAAATGGTCCGTTTTCAAATGTTTTATTTTTGAACGTCAGTTCACATTTGTAGGTGGATCATCAGTGTTAGAGCTAAAATTAGCATGTTTAAAGTGATTTTTATGCTTCCAGGGACTCGGGAAGTACAATAAATACCATTTGGAGGCATTTAATGTTCGAGCAAAAACGGCTGATTTTCGACAAAAGAGATAACACCCCCCCCATTATGTCATGCTTCAGAAATGTGGAAAATGGTCCGTTTTCAAATGTTTTATTTTTGAACGTCAGTTCACATTTGTAGGTGGATCATCAGTGTTAGAGCTAAAATTAGCATGTTTAAAGTGATTTTCATGCTCCCAGGGGCCCTAAACACAAGATTTATGGAATGGTTAAAAGTGCATGAAAATGGCCAATTTACCCACTCTGAGTTCTCAAAAAGGGTTTCTTCACCCCGGGAAGTTAATTAAATACCATTTGGAGGCATTTAATGTTCGAGCAAAAACGGCTGATTTTCGACAAAAGAGATAACACCCCCCCATTACGTCCTGCTTCAGAAATGTGGAAAATGGTCCGTTTTCAAATGTTTTATTTTTGAACGTCAGTTCACATTTGTAGGTGGATCATCAGTGTTAGAGCTAAAATTAGCATGTTTAAAGTGATTTTCATGCTCCCAGGGGCCCTAAACACAAGATTTATGGAATGGTTAAAAGTGCATGAAAATGGCCAATTTACCCACTCTGAGTTCTCAAAAAGGGTTTCTTCACCCCGGGAAGTTAATTAAATACCATTTGGAGGCATTTAATGTTCGAGCAAAAACGGCTGATGTTCGACAAAAGAGATAACACCCCCCCATTACGTCCTGCTTCAGAAATGTGGAAAATGGTCCGTTTTCAAATGTTTTATTTTTGAACGTCAGTTCACATTTGTAGGTGGATCATCAGTGTTAGAGCTAAAATTAGCATGTTTAAAGTGATTTTTATGCTTCCAGGGGCTCGGGAAGTTAATTAAATACCATTTGGAGGCATTTAATGTTCGAGCAAAAACGGCTGATTTTCGACAAAAGAGATAACACCCCCCCATTACGTCATGCTTCAGAAATGTGGAAAATGGTCCGTTTCCAAATGTTTTATTTTTGAACGTCAGTTCACATTTGTAGGTGGATCATCAGTGTTAGAGCTAAAATTAGCATGTTTAAAGTGATTTTCATGCTTCCAGGGGCCCTAAACACAAGATTTATGGAATGGTTAAAAGTGCATGAAAATGGCCAATTTACCCACTCTGAGTTCTCAAAAAGGGTTTCTTCACCCCGGGAAGTGAAATAAATACCATTTGGAGGCATTTAATGTTCGAGCAAAAACGGCTGATTTTCGACAAAAGAGATAACACCCCCCCATTACGTCCTGCTTCAGAAATGTGGAAAATGGTCCGTTTTCAAATGTTTTATTTTTGAACGTCAGTTCACATTTGTAGGTGGATCATCAGTGTTAGAGCTAAAATTAGCATGTTTAAAGTGATTTTTATGCTTCCAGGGGCTCGGGAAGTGAAATAAATACCATTTGGAGGCATTTAATGTTCGAGCAAAAACGGCTGATTTTCGACAAAAGAGATAACACCCCCCCATTACGTCCTGCTTCAGAAATGTGGAAAATGGTCCGTTTTCAAATGTTTTATTTTTGAACGTCAGTTCACATTTGTAGGTGGATCATCAGTGTTAGAGCTAAAATTAGCATGTTTAAAGTGATTTTCATGCTTCCAGGGGCTCGGGAAGTGAAATAAATACCATTTGGAGGCATTTAATGTTCGAGCAAAAACGGCTGATTTTCGACAAAAGAGATAACACCCCCCCATTACGTCATGCTTCAGAAATGTGGAAAATGGTCCGTTTTCAAATGTTTTATTTTTGAACGTCAGTTCACATTTGTAGGTGGATCATCAGTGTTAGAGCTAAAATTAGCATGTTTAAAGTGATTTTCATGCTCCCAGGGGCCCTAAACACAAGATTTATGGAATGGTTAAAAGTGCATGAAAATGGCCAATTTACCCACTCTGAGTTCTCAAAAAGGGTTTCTTCACCCGGGAAGTTAATTAAATACCATTTGGAGGCATTTAATGTTCGAGCAAAAACGGCTGATTTTCGACAAAAGAGATAACACCCCCCCATTACGTCATGCTTCAGAAATGTGGAAAATGGTCCGTTTTCAAATGTTTTATTTTTGAACGTCAGTTCACATTTGTAGGTGGATCATCAGTGTTAGAGCTAAAATTAGCATGTTTAAAGTGATTTTCATGCTTCCAGGGGCCCTAAACACAAGATTTATGGAATGGTTAAAAGTGCATGAAAATGGCCAATTTACCCACTCTGAGTTCTCAAAAAGGGTTTCTTCACCCCGGGAAGTGAAATAAATACCATTTGGAGGCATTTAATGTTCGAGCAAAAACGGCTGATTTTCGACAAAAGAGATAACACCCCCCCATTACGTCATGCTTCAGAAATGTGGAAAATGGTCCATTTTCAAATGTTTTATTTTTGAACGTCAGTTCACATTTGTAGGTGGATCATCAGTGTTAGAGCTAAAATTAGCATGTTTAAAGTGATTTTCATGCTTCCAGGGGCTCGGGATGTGAAATAAATACCATTTGGAGGCATTTAATGTTCGAGCAAAAACGGCTGATTTTCGACAAAAGAGATAACACCCCCCCATTACGTCATGCTTCAGAAATGTGGAAAATGGTCCGTTTTCAAATGTTTTATTTTTGAACGTCAGTTCACATTTGTAGGTGGATCATCAGTGTTAGAGCTAAAATTAGCATGTTTAAAGTGATTTTCATGCTCCCAGGGGCCCTAAACACAAGATTTATGGAATGGTTAAAAGTGCATGAAAATGGCCAATTTACCCACTCTGAGTTCTCAAAAAGGGTTTCTTCACCCCGGGAAGTTAATTAAATACCATTTAGAGGCATTTAATGTTCGAGCAAAAACGGCTGATTTTCGACAAAAGAGATAACACCCCCCCATTACGTCCTGCTTCAGAAATGTGGAAAATGGTCCGTTTTCAAATGTTTTATTTTTGAACGTCAGTTCACATTTGTAGGTGGATCATCAGTGTTAGAGCTAAAATTAGCCTGTTTAAAGTGATTTTCATGCTTCCAGGGGCCCTAAACACAAGATTTATGGAATGGTTAAAAGTGCATGAAAATGGCCAATTTACCCACTCTGAGTTCTCAAAAAGGGTTTCTTCACCCCGGGAAGTGAAATAAATACCATTTGGAGGCATTTAATGTTCGAGCAAAAACGGCTGATTTTCGACAAAAGAGATAACACCCCCCCATTACGTCCTGCTTCAGAAATGTGGAAAATGGTCCGTTTTCAAATGTTTTATTTTTGAACGTCAGTTCACATTTGTAGGTGGATCATCAGTGTTAGGGCTAAAATTAGCATGTTTAAAGTGATTTTTATGCTTCCAGGGGCTCGGGAAGTGAAATAAATACCATTTGGAGGCATTTAATGTTCGAGCAAAAACGGCTGATTTTCGACAAAAGAGATAACACCCCCCCATTACGTCCTGCTTCAGAAATGTGGAAAATGGTCCGTTTTCAAATGTTTTATTTTTGAACGTCAGTTCACATTTGTAGGTGGATCATCAGTGTTAGAGCTAAAATTAGCATGTTTAAAGTGATTTTCATGCTCCCAGGGGCCCTAAACACAAGATTTATGGAATGGTTAAAAGTGCATGAAAATGGCCAATTTACCCACTCTGAGTTCTCAAAAAGGGTTTCTTCACCCCGGGATGTTAATTAAATACCATTTGGAGGCATTTAATGTTCGAGCAAAAACGGCTGATTTTCGACAAAAGAGATAACACCCCCCCATTACGTCCTGCTTCAGAAATGTGGAAAATGGTCCGTTTTCAAATGTTTTATTTTTGAACGTCAGTTCACATTTGTAGGTGGATCATCAGTGTTAGAGCTAAAATTAGCATGTTTAAAGTGATTTTCATGCTTCCAGGGGCCCTAAACACAAGATTTATGGAATGGTTAAAGTGCATGAAAATGGCCAATTTACCCACTCTGAGTTCTCAAAAAGGGTTTCTTCACCCCGGGAAGTTAATTAAATACCATTTGGAGGCATTTAATGTTCGAGCAAAAACGGCTGATTTTCGACAAAAGAGATAACACCCCCCCATTACGTCATGCTTCAGAAATGTGGAAAATGGTCCGTTTTCAAATGTTTTATTTTTGAACGTCAGTTCACATTTGTAGGTGGATCATCAGTGTTAGAGCTAAAATTAGCATGTTTAAAGTGATTTTCATGCTCCCATGGGCCCTAAACACAAGATTTATGGAATGGTTAAAAGTGCATGAAAATGGCCAATTTACCCACTCTGAGTTCTCAAAAAGGGTTTCTTCACCCCGGGAAGTTAATTAAATACCATTTGGAGGCATTTAATGTTCGAGCAAAAACGGCTGATTTTCGACAAAAGAGATAACACCCCCCCATTACGTCCTGCTTCAGAAATGTGGGAAATGGTCCGTTTTCAAATGTTTTATTTTTGAACGTCAGTTCACATTTGTAGGTGGATCATCAGTGTTAGAGCTAAAATTAGCATGTTTAAAGTGATTTTCATGCTTCCAGGGGCCCTAAACACAAGATTTATGGAATGGTTAAAAGTGCATGAAAATGGCCAATTTACCCACTCTGAGTTCTCAAAAAGGGTTTCTTCACCCCGGGAAGTTAATTAAATACCATTTGGAGGCATTTAATGTTCGAGCAAAAACGGCTGATTTTCGACAAAAGAGATAAAACCCCCCATTACGTCATGCTTCAGAAATGTGGAAAATGGTCCGTTTTCAAATGTTTTATTTTTGAACGTCAGTTCACATTTGTAGGTGGATCATCAGTGTTAGAGCTAAAATTAGCATGTTTAAAGTGATTTTCGTGCTCCCAGGGGCCCTAAACACAAGATTTATGGAATGGTTAAAAGTGCATGAAAATGGCCAATTTACCCACTCTGAGTTCTCAAAAAAGGGTTTCTTCACCCCGGGAAGTTAATTAAATACCATTTGGAGGCATTTAATGTTCGAGCAAAAACGGCTGATTTTCGACAAAAGAGATAACACCCCCCCATTACGTCCTGCTTCAGAAATGTGGAAAATGGTCCGTTTTCAAATGTTTCATTTTTGAACGTCAGTTCACATTTGTAGGTGGATCATCAGTGTTAGAGCTAAAATTAGCATGTTTAAAGTGATTTTTATGCTTCCAGGGGCTCGGGAAGTTAATTAAATACCATTTGGAAGCATTTAACGTTCGAGCAAAAACGGCTGATTTTCGACAAAAGAGATAACACCCCCCCATTACGTCATGCTTCAGAAATGTGGAAAATGGTCCGTTTTCAAATGTTTTATTTTTGAACGTCAGTTCACATTTGTAGGTGGATCATCAGTGTTAGAGCTAAAATTAGCATGTTTAAAGTGATTTTCATGCTTCCAGGGGCTCGGGAAGTGAAATAAATACCATTTGGAGGCATTTAATGTTCGAGCAAAAACGGCTGATTTTCGACAAAAGAGATAACACCCCCCCCATTACGTCCTGCTTCAGAAATGTGGAAAATGGTCCGTTTTCAAATGTTTTATTTTTGAACGTCAGTTCACATTTGTAGGTGGATCATCAGTGTTAGAGCTAAAATTAGCATGTTTAAAGTGATTTTTATGCTTCCAGGGGCGCTGGAAGTTAATTAATTACCATTTGGAGGCATTTAACGTTCGAGCAAAAACGGCTAATTTTCGACAAAAGAGATAACACCCCCCCCCATTACGTCCTGCTTCAGAAATGTGGAAAATGGTCCGTTTTCAAATGTTTTATTTTTGAACGTCAGTTCACATTTGTAGGTGGATCATCAGTGTTAGAGCTAAAATTAGCATGTTTAAAGCGATTTTCATGCTCCCAGGGGCCCTAAACACAAGATTTATGGAATGGTTAAAAGTGCATGAAAATGGCCAATTTACCCACTCTGAGTTCTCAAAAAGGGTTTCTTCACCCCGGGAAGTTAATTAAATACCATTTGGAGGCATTTAATGTTCGAGCAAAAACGGCTGATTTTCGACAAAAGAGATAACACCCCCCCATTACGTCATGCTTCAGAAATGTGGAAAATGGTCCGTTTTCAAATGTTTTATTTTTGAACGTCAGTTCACATTTGTAGGTGGATCATCAGTGTTAGAGCTAAAATTAGCATGTTTAAAGTGATTTTCATGCTTCCAGGGGCTCGGGAAGTGAAATAAATACCATTTGGAGGCATTTAATGTTCGAGCAAAAACGGCTGATTTTCGACAAAAGAGATAACACCCCCCCATTACGTCCTGCTTCAGAAATGTGGAAAATGGTCCGTTTTCAAATGTTTTATTTTTGAACGTCAGTTCACATTTGTAGGTGGATCATCAGTGTTAGAGCTAAAATTAGCATGTTTAAAGTGATTTTCATGCTCCCAGGGGCTCGGGAAGTGAAATAAATACCATTTGGAGGCATTTAATGTTCGAGCAAAAACGGCTGATTTTCGACAAAAGAGATAACACCCCCCCATTACGTCCTGCTTCAGAAATGTGGAAAATGGTCCGTTTTCAAATGTTTTATTTTTGAACGTCAGTTCACATTTGTAGGTGGATCATCAGTGTTAGAGCTAAAATTAGCATGTTTAAAGTGATTTTCATGCTTCCAGGGGCTCGGGAAGTTAATTAAATACCATTTGGAGGCATTTAATGTTCGAGCAAAAACGGCTGATTTTCGACAAAAGAGATAACACCCCCCCATTACGTCCTGCTTCAGAAATGTGGAAAATGGTCCGTTTTCAAATGTTTTATTTTTGAACGTCAGTTCACATTTGTAGGTGGATCATCAGTGTTAGAGCTAAAATTAGCATGTTTAAAGTGATTTTCATGCTCCCAGGGGCCCTAAACACAAGATTTATGGAATGGTTAAAAGTGCATGAAAATGGCCAATTTACCCACTCTGAGTTCTCAAAAAGGGTTTCTTCACCCCGGGAAGTTAATTAAATACCATTTGGAGGCATTTAATGTTCGAGCAAAAACGGCTGATTTTCGACAAAAGAGATAACACCCCCCCATTACGTCATGCTTCAGAAATGTGGAAAATGGTCCGTTTTCAAATGTTTTATTTTTGAACGTCAGTTCACATTTGTAGGTGGATCATCAGTGTTAGAGCTAAAATTAGCATGTTTAAAGTGATTTTCATGCTCCCAGGGGCCCTAAACACAAGATTTATGGAATGGTTAAAAGTGCATGAAAATGGCCAATTTACCCACTCTGAGTTCTCAAAAAGGGTTTCTTCACCCCGGGAAGTTAATTAAATACCATTTGGAGGCATTTAATGTTCGAGCAAAAACGGCTGATTTTCGACAAAAGAGATAACACCCCCCCATTACGTCCTGCTTCAGAAATGTGGAAAATGGTCCGTTTTCAAATGTTTTATTTTTGAACGTCAGTTCACATTTGTAGGTGGATCATCAGTGTTAGAGCTAAAATTAGCATGTTTAAAGTGATTTTCATGCTCCCAGGGGCCCTAAACACAAGATTTATGGAATGGTTAAAAGTGCATGAAAATGGCCAATTTACCCACTCTGAGTTCTCAAAAAGGGTTTCTTCACCCCGGAAAGTTAATTAAATACCATTTGGAGGCATTTAATGTTCGAGCAAAAACGGCTGATGTTCGACAAAAGAGATAACACCCCCCCATTACGTCCTGCTTCAGAAATGTGGAAAATGGTCCGTTTTCAAATGTTTTATTTTTGAACGACAGTTCACATTTGTAGGTGGATCATCAGTGTTAGAGCTAAAATTAGCATGTTTAAAGTGATTTTCATGCTTCCAGGGGCCCTAAACACAAGATTTATGGAATGGTTAAAAGTGCATGAAATTGGCCAATTTACCCACTCTGAGTTCTCAAAAAGGGTTTCTTCACCCCGGGAAGTGAAATGAATACCATTTGGAGGCATTTAATGTTCGAGCAAAAACAACTGATTTTCGACAAAAGAGATAACACCCCCCCATTACGTCCTGCTTCAGAAATGTGGAAAATGGTCCGTTTTCAAATGTTTTATTTTTGAACGTCAGTTCACATTTGTAGGTGGATCATCAGTGTTAGAGCTAAAATTAGCATGTTTAAAGTGATTTTCATGCTTCCAGGGGCTCGGGAAGTGAAATAAATACCATTTGGAGGCATTTAATGTTCGAGCAAAAACGGCTGATTTTCGACAAAAGAGATAACACCCCCCCATTACGTCCTGCTTCAGAAATGTGGAAAATGGTCCGTTTTCAAATGTTTTATTTTTGAACGTCAGTTCACATTTGTAGGTGGATCATCAGTGTTAGAGCTAAAATTAGCATGTTTAAAGTGATTTTTATGCTTCCAGGGGCGCTGGAAGTTAATTAAATACCATTTGGAGGCATTTAATGTTCGAGCAAAAACGGCTGATTTTCGACAAAAGAGATAACACCCCCCCATTACGTCATGCTTCAGAAATGTGGAAAATGGTCCGTTTTCAAATGTTTTATTTTTGAACGTCAGTTCACATTTGTAGGTGGATCATCAGTGTTAGAGCTAAAATTAGCATGTTTAAAGTGATTTTCATGCTTCCAGGGGCTCGGGAAGTGAAATAAATACCATTTGGAGGCATTTAATGTTCGAGCAAAAACGGCTGATTTTCGACAAAAGAGATAACACCCCCCCATTACGTCCTGCTTCAGAAATGTGGAAAATGGTCCGTTTTCAAATGTTTTATTTTTGAACGTCAGTTCACATTTGTAGGTGGATCATCAGTGTTAGAGCTAAAATTAGCATGTTTAAAGTGATTTTCATGCTCCCAGGGGCTCGGGAAGTGAAATAAATACCATTTGGAGGCATTTAATGTTCGAGCAAAAACGGCTGATTTTCGACAAAAGAGATAACACCCCCCCATTACGTCCTGCTTCAGAAATGTGGAAAATGGTCCGTTTTCAAATGTTTTATTTTGGAACGTCAGTTCACATTTGTAGGTGGATCATCAGTGTTAGAGCTAAAATTAGCATGTTTAAAGTGATTTTCATGCTTCCAGGGGCTCGGGAAGTTAATTAAATACCATTTGGAGGCATTTAATGTTCGAGCAAAAAACGGCTGATTTTCGACAAAAGAGATAACACCCCCCCATTACGTCCTGCTTCAGAAATGTGGAAAATGGTCCGTTTTCAAATGTTTTATTTTTGAACGTCAGTTCACATTTGTAGGTGGATCATCAGTGTTAGAGCTAAAATTAGCATGTTTAAAGTGATTTTCATGCTCCCAGGGGCCCTAAACACAAGATTTATGGAATGGTTAAAAGTGCATGAAAATGGCCAATTTACCCACTCTGAGTTCTCAAAAAGGGTTTCTTCACCCCGGGAAGTTAATTAAATACCATTTGGAGGCATTTAATGTTCGAGCAAAAACGGCTGATTTTCGACAAAAGAGATAACACCCCCCCATTACGTCATGCTTCAGAAATGTGGAAAATGGTCCGTTTTCAAATGTTTTATTTTTGAACGTCAGTTCACATTTGTAGGTGGATCATCAGTGTTAGAGCTAAAATTAGCATGTTTAAAGTGATTTTCATGCTCCCAGGGGCCCTAAACACAAGATTTATGGAATGGTTAAAAGTGCATGAAAATGGCCAATTTACCCACTCTGAGTTCTCAAAAAGGGTTTCTTCACCCCGGGAAGTTAACTAAATACCATTTGGAGGCATTTAATGTTCGAGCAAAAACGGCTGATTTTCGACAAAAGAGATAACACCCCCCCATTACGTCCTGCTTCAGAAATGTGGAAAATGGTCCGTTTTCAAATGTTTTATTTTTGAACGTCAGTTCACATTTGTAGGTGGATCATCAGTGTTAGAGCTAAAATTAGCATGTTTAAAGTGTTTTTCATGCTCCCAGGGGCCCTAAACACAAGATTTATGGAATGGTTAAAAGTGCATGAAAATGGCCAATTTACCCACTCTGAGTTCTCAAAAAGGGTTTCTTCACCCCGGGAAGTTAATTAAATACCATTTGGAGGCATTTAATGTTCGAGCAAAAACGGCTGATGTTCGACAAAAGAGATAACACCCCCCCATTACGTCCTGCTTCAGAAATGTGGAAAATGGTCCGTTTTCAAATGTTTTATTTTTGAACGTCAGTTCACATTTGTAGGTGGATCATCAGTGTTAGAGCTAAAATTAGCATGTTTAAAGTGATTTTCATGCTTCCAGGGGCCCTAAACACAAGATTTATGGAATGGCTAAAAGTGCATGAAATTGGCCAATTTACCCACTCTGAGTTCTCAAAAAGGGTTTCTTCACCCCGGGAAGTGAAATAAATACCATTTGGAGGCATTTAATGTTCGAGCAAAAACGAATGATTTTCGACAAAAGAGATAACACCCCCCCATTACGTCCTGCTTCAGAAATGTGGAAAATGGTCCGTTTTCAAATGTTTTATTTTTGAACGTCAATTCACATTTGTAGGTGGATCATCAGTGTTAGAGCTAAAATTAGCATGTTTAAAGTGATTTTTATGCTTCCAGGGGCTCGGGAAGTTAATTAAATACCATTTGGAGGCATTTAATGTTCGAGCAAAAACGGCTGATTTTCGACAAAAGAGATAACACCCCCCCATTACGTCATGCTTCAGAAATGTGGAAAATGGTCCGTTTTCAAATGTTTTATTTTTGAACGTCAGTTCACATTTGTAGGTGGATCATCAGTGTTAGAGCTAAAATTAGCATGTTTAAAGTGATTTTCATGCTTCCAGGGGCCCTAAACACAAGATTTATGGAATGGTTAAAAGTGCATGAAAATGGCCAATTTACCCACTCTGAGTTCTCAAAAAGGGTTTCTTCACCCCGGGAAGTGAAATAAATACCATTTGGAGGCATTTAATGTTCGAGCAAAAACGGCTGATTTTCGACAAAAGAGATAACAACCCCCATTACGTCCTGCTTCAGAAATGTGGAAAATGGTCCGTTTTCAAATGTTTTATTTTTGAACGTCAGTTCACATTTGTAGGTGGATCATCAGTGTTAGAGCTAAAATTAGCATGTTTAAAGTTATTTTTATGCTTCCAGGGGCTCGGGAAGTGAAATAAATACCATTTGGAGGCATTTAATGTTCGAGCAAAAACGGCTGATTTTCGACAAAAGAGATAACACCCCCCCCCCATTACGTCCTGCTTCAGAAATGTGGAAAATGGTCCGTTTTCAAATGTTTTATTATTGAACGTCAGTACACATTTGTAGGTGGATCATCAGTGTTAGAGCTAAAATTAGCATGTTTAAAGTGATTTTCATGCTCCCAGGGGCCCTAAACACAAGATTTATGGAATGGTTAAAAGTGCATGAAAATGGCCAATTTACCCACTCTGAGTTCTCAAAAAGGGTTTCTTCACCCCGGGAAGTTAATTAAATACCATTTGGAGGCATTTAATGTTCGAGCAAAAACGGCTGATTTTCGACAAAAGAGATAACACCCCCCATTATGTCATGCTTCAGAAATGTGGAAAATGGTCCGTTTTCAAATGTTTTATTTTTGAACGTCAGTTCACATTTGTAGGTGGATCATCAGTGTTAGAGCTAAAATTAGCATGTTTAAAGTGATTTTCATGCTTCCAGGGGCTCGGGAAGTGAAATAAATACCATTTGGAGGCATTTAATGTTCGAGCAAAAACGGCTGATTTTCGACAAAAGAGATAACACCCCCCCATTACGTCCTGCTTCAGAAATGTGGAAAATGGTCCGTTTTCAAATGTTTTATTTTTGAACGTCAGTTCACATTTGTAGGTGGATCATCAGTGTTAGAGCTAAAATTAGCATGTTTAAAGTGATTTTTATGCTTCCAGGGGCGCTGGAAGTTAATTAAATACCATTTGGAGGCATTTAATGTTCGAGCAAAAACGGCTGATTTTCGACAAAAGAGATAACACCCCCCCATTACGTCATGCTTCAGAAATGTGGAAAATGGTCCGTTTTCAAATGTTTTATTTTTGAACGTCAGTTCACATTTGTAGGTGGATCATCAGTGTTAGAGCTAAAATTAGCATGTTTAAAGTGATTTTCATGCTTCTAGGGGCTCGGGAAGTGAAATAAATACCATTTGGAGGCATTTAATGTTCGAGCAAAAACGGCTGATTTTCGACAAAAGAGATAACACCCCCCATTACGTCCTGCTTCAGAAATGTGGAAAATGGTCCGTTTTCAAATGTTTTATTTTTGAACGTCAGTTCACATTTGTAGGTGGATCATCAGTGTTAGAGCTAAAATTAGCATGTTTAAAGTGATTTTCATGCTCCCAGGGGCTCGGGAAGTGAAATAAATACCATTTGGAGGCATTTAATGTTCGAGCAAAAACGGCTGATTTTCGACAAAAGAGATAACACCCCCCCATTACGTCCTGCTTCAGAAATGTGGAAAATGGTCCGTTTTCAAATGTTTTATTTTTGAACGTCAGTTCACATTTGTAGGTGGATCATCAGTGTTAGAGCTAAAATTAGCATGTTTAAAGTGATTTTCATGCTTCCAGGGGCTCGGGAAGTTAATTAAATACCATTTGGAGGCATTTAATGTTCGAGCAAAAACGGCTGATTTTCGACAAAAGAGATAACACCCCCCCATTACGTCATGCTTCAGAAATGTGGAAAATGGTCCGTTTTCAAATGTTTTATTTTTGAACGTCAGTTCACATTTGTAGGTGGATCATCAGTGTTAGAGCTAAAATTAGCATGTTTAAAGTGATTTTCATGCTCCCAGGGGCCCTAAACACAAGATTTATGGAATGGTTAAAAGTGCATGAAAATGGCCAATTTACCCACTCTGAGTTCTCAAAAAGGGTTTCTTCACCCCGGGAAGTTAATTAAATACCATTTAGAGGCATTTAATGTTCGAGCAAAAACGGCTGATTTTCGACAAAAGAGATAACACCCCCCCATTACGTCCTGCTTCAGAAATGTGGAAAATGGTCCGTTTTCAAATGTTTTATTTTTGAACGTCAGTTCACATTTGTAGGTGGATCATCAGTGTTAGAGCTAAAATTAGCATGTTTAAAGTGATTTTCATGCTCCCAGGGGCCCTAAACACAAGATTTATGGAATGGTTAAAAGTGCATGAAAATGGCCAATTTACCCACTCTGAGTTCTCAAAAAGGGTTTCTTCACCCCGGGAAGTTAATTAAATACCATTTGGAGGCATTTAATGTTCGAGCAAAAACGGCTGATGTTCGACAAAAGAGATAACACCCCCCCATTACGTCCTGCTTCAGAAATGTGGAAAATGGTCCGTTTTCAAATGTTTTATTTTTGAACGTCAGTTCACATTTGTAGGTGGATCATCAGTGTTAGAGCTAAAATTAGCCTGTTTAAAGTGATTTTCATGCTTCCAGGGGCCCTAAACACAAGATTTATGGAATGGTTAAAAGTGCATGAAAATGGCCAATTTACCCACTCTGAGTTCTCAAAAAGGGTTTCTTCACCCCGGGAAGTGAAATAAATACCATTTGGAGGCATTTAATGTTCGAGCAAAAACGGCTGATTTTCGACAAAAGAGATAACACCCCCCCATTACGTCCTGCTTCAGAAATGTGGAAAATGGTCCGTTTTCAAATGTTTTATTTTTGAACGTCAGTTCACATTTGTAGGTGGATCATCAGTGTTAGAGCTAAAATTAGCATGTTTAAAGTGATTTTTATGCTTCCAGGGGCTCGGGAAGTTAATTAAATACCATTTGGAGGCATTTAATGTTCGAGCAAAAACGGCTGATTTTCGACAAAAGAGATAACACCCCCCCATTACGTCATGCTTCAGAAATGTGGAAAATGGTCCGTTTCCAAATGTTTTATTTTTGAACGTCAGTTCACATTTGTAGGTGGATCATCAGTGTTAGAGCTAAAATTAGCATGTTTAAAGTGATTTTCATGCTTCCAGGGGCCCTAAACACAAGATTTATGGAATGGTTAAAAGTGCATGAAAATGGCCAATTTACCCACTCTGAGTTCTCAAAAAGGGTTTCTTCACCCCGGGAAGTGAAATAAATAACATTTGGAGGCATTTAATGTTCGAGCAAAAACGGCTGATTTTCGACAAAAGAGATAACACCCCCCCATTACGTCCTGCTTCAGAAATGTGGAAAATGGTCCGTTTTCAAATGTTTTATTTTTGAACGTCAGTTCACATTTGTAGGTGGATCATCAGTGTTAGAGCTAAAATTAGCATGTTTAAAGTGATTTTTATGCTTCCAGGGGCTCGGGAAGTGAAATAAATACCATTTGGAGGCATTTAATGTTCGAGCAAAAACGGCTGATTTTCGACAAAAGAGATAACACCCCCCCATTACGTCCTGCTTCAGAAATGTGGAAAATGGTCCGTTTTCAAATGTTTTATTTTTGAACGTCAGTTCACATTTGTAGGTGGATCATCAGTGTTAGAGCTAAAATTAGCATGTTTAAAGTGATTTTCATGTTCCCAGGGGCCCTAAACACAAGATTTATGGAATGGTTAAAAGTGCATGAAAATGGCCAATTTACCCACTCTGAGTTCTCAAAAAGGGTTTCTTCACCCCGGGAAGTTAATTAAATACCATTTGGAGGCATTTAATGTTCGAGCAAAAACGGCTGATTTTCGACAAAAGAGATAACACCCCCCCATTACGTCCTGCTTCAGAAATGTGGAAAATGGTCCGTTTTCAAATGTTTTATTTTTGAACGTCAGTTCACATTTGTAGGTGGATCATCAGTGTTAGAGCTAAAATTAGCATGTTTAAAGTGATTTTCATGCTTCCAGGGGCCCTAAACACAAGATTTATGGAATGGTTAAAAGTGCATGAAAATGGCCAATTTACCCACTCTGAGTTCTCAAAAAGGGTTTCTTCACCCCGGGAAGTTAATTAAATACCATTTGGAGGCATTTAATGTTCGAGCAAAAACGGCTGATTTTCGACAAAAGAGATAACACCCCCCCATTACGTCATGCTTCAGAAATGTGGAAAATGGTCCGTTTTCAAATGTTTTATTTTTGAACGTCAGTTCACATTTGTAGGTGGATCATCAGTGTTAGAGCTAAAATTAGCATGTTTAAAGTGATTTTCATGCTCCCAGGGGCCCTAAACACAAGATTTATGGAATGGTTAAAAGTGCATGAAAATGGCCAATTTACCCACTCTGAGTTCTCAAAAAGGGTTTCTTCACCCCGGGAAGTTAATTAAATACCATTTGGAGGCATTTAATGTTCGAGCAAAAACGGCTGATTTTCGACAAAAGAGATAACACCCCCCCATTACGTCCTGCTTCAGAAATGTGGGAAATGGTCCGTTTTCAAATGTTTTATTTTTGAACGTCAGTTCACATTTGTAGGTGGATCATCAGTGTTAGAGCTAAAATTAGCATGTTTAAAGTGATTTTCATGCTTCCAGGGGCCCTAAACACAAGATTTATGGAATGGTTAAAAGTGCATGAAAATGGCCAATTTACCCACTCTGAGTTCTCAAAAAGGGTTTCTTCACCCCGGGAAGTTAATTAAATACCATTTGGAGGCATTTAATGTTCGAGCAAAAACGGCTGATTTTCGACAAAAGAGATAACACCCCCCCATTACGTCATGCTTCAGAAATGTGGAAAATGGTCCGTTTTCAAATGTTTTATTTTTGAACGTCAGTTCACATTTGTAGGTGGATCATCAGTGTTAGAGCTAAAATTAGCATGTTTAAAGTGATTTTCATGCTCCCAGGGGCCCTAAACACAAGATTTATGGAATGGTTAAAAGTGCATGAAAATGGCCAATTTACCCACTCTGAGTTCTCAAAAAGGGTTTCTTCACCCCGGGAAGTTAATTAAATACCATTTGGAGGCATTTAATGTTTGAGCAAAAACGGCTGATTTTCGACAAAAGAGATAACACCCCCCCATTACGTCCTGCTTCAGAAATGTGGAAAATGGTCCGTTTTCAAATGTTTTATTTTTGAACGTCAGTTCACATTTGTAGGTGGATCATCAGTGTTAGAGCTAAAATTAGCATGTTTAAAGTGATTTTTATGCTTCCAGGGGCTCGGGAAGTTAATTAAATACCATTTGGAGGCATTTAATGTTCGAGCAAAAACGGCTGATTTTCGACAAAAGAGATAACACCCCCCCATTACGTCCTGCTTCAGAAATGTGGAAAATGGTCCGTTTTCAAATGTTTTATTTTTGAACGTCAGTTCACATTTGTAGGTGGATCATCAGTGTTAGAGCTAAAATTAGCATGTTTAAAGTGATTTTTATGCTTCCAGGGGCGCTGGAAGTTAATTAAATACCATTTGGAGGCATTTAATGTTCGAGCAAAAACGGCTGATTTTCGACAAAAGAGATAACACCCCCCCATTACGTCATGCTTCAGAAATGTGGAAAATGGTCCGTTTTCAAATGTTTTATTTTTGAACGTCAGTTCACATTTGTAGGTGGATCATCAGTGTTAGAGCTAAAATTAGCATGTTTAAAGTGATTTTCATGCTTCCAGGGGCTCGGGAAGTGAAATAAATACCATTTGGAGGCATTTAATGTTCGAGCAAAAACGGCTGATTTTCGACAAAAGAGATAACACCCCCCCATTACGTCCTGCTTCAGAAATGTGGAAAATGGTCCGTTTTCAAATGTTTTATTTTTGAACGTCAGTTCACATTTGTAGGTGGATCATCAGTGTTAGAGCTAAAATTAGCATGTTTAAAGTGATTTTTATGCTTCCAGGGGCGCTGGAAGTTAATTAAATACCATTTGGAGGCATTTAATGTTCGAGCAAAAACGGCTGATTTTCGACAAAAGAGATAACACCCCCCCATTACGTCATGCTTCAGAAATGTGGAAAATGGTCCGTTTTCAAATGTTTTATTTTTGAACGTCAGTTCACATTTGTAGGTGGATCATCAGTGTTAGAGCTAAAATTAGCATGTTTAAAGTGATTTTCATGCTTCCAGGGGCTCGGGAAGTGAAATAAATACCATTTGGAGGCATTTAATGTTCGAGCAAAAACGGCTGATTTTCGACAAAAGAGATAACACCCCCCCATTACGTCCTGCTTCAGAAATGTGGAAAATGGTCCGTTTTCAAATGTTTTATTTTTGAACGTCAGTTCACATTTGTAGGTGGATCATCAGTGTTAGAGCTAAAATTAGCATGTTTAAAGTGATTTTCATGCTCCCAGGGGCTCGGGAAGTGAAATAAATACCATTTGGAGGCATTTAATGTTCGAGCAAAAACGGCTGATTTTCGACAAAAGAGATAACACCCCCCCATTACGTCCTGCTTCAGAAATGTGGAAAATGGTCCGTTTTCAAATGTTTTATTTTTGAACGTCAGTTCACATTTGTAGGTGGATCATCAGTGTTAGAGCTAAAATTAGCATGTTTAAAGTGATTTTCAGGCTTCCAGGGGCTCGGGAAGTTAATTAAATACCATTTGGAGGCATTTAATGTTCGAGCAAAAACGGCTGATTTTCGACAAAAGAGATAACACCCCCCCATTACGTCCTGCTTCAGAAATGTGGAAAATGGTCCGTTTTCAAATGTTTTATTTTTGAACGTCAGTTCACATTTGTAGGTGGATCATCAGTGTTAGAGCTAAAATTAGCATGTTTAAAGTGATTTTCATGCTCCCAGGGGCCCTAAACACAAGATTTATGGAATGGTTAAAAGTGCATGAAAATGGCCAATTTACCCACTCTGAGTTCTCAAAAAGGGTTTCTTCACCCCGGGAAGTTAAGTAAATACCATTTGGAGGCATTTAATGTTCGAGCAAAAACGGATGATTTTCGACAAAAGAGATAACACCCCCCCATTACGTCCTGCTTCAGAAATGTGGAAAATGGTCCGTTTTCAAATGTTTTATTTTTGAACGTCAGTTCACATTTGTAGGTGGATCATCAGTGTTAGAGCTAAAATTAGCATGTTTAAAGTGATTTTCATGCTCCCAGGGGCCCTAAACACAAGATTTATGGAATGGTTAAAAGTGCATGAAAATGGCCAATTTACCCACTCTGAGTTCTCAAAAAGGGTTTCTTCACCCCGGGAAGTTAATTAAATACCATTTGGAGGCATTTAATGTTCGAGCAAAAACGGCTGATGTTCGACAAAAGAGATAACACCCCCCCATTACGTCCTGCTTCAGAAATGTGGAAAATGGTCAGTTTTCAAATGTTTTATTTTTGAACGTCAGTTCACATTTGTAGGTGGATCATCAGTGTTAGAGCTAAAATTAGCATGTTTAAAGTGATTTTCATGCTTCCAGGGGCCCTAAACACAAGATTTATGGAATGGTTAAAAGTGCATGAAATTGGCCAATTTACCCACTCTGAGTTCTCAAAAAGGGTTTCTTCACCCCGGGAAGTGAAATAAATACCATTTGGAGGCATTTAATGTTCGAGCAAAAACGACTGATTTTCGACAAAAGAGATAACACCCCCCCATTACGTCCTGCTTCAGAAATGTGGAAAATGGTCCGTTTTCAAATGTTTTATTTTTGAACGTCAGTTCACATTTGTAGGTGGATCATCAGTGTTAGAGCTAAAATTAGCATGTTTAAAGTGATTTTCATGCTTCCAGGGGCTCGGGAAGTGAAATAAATACCATTTGGAGGCATTTAATGTTCGAGCAAAAACGGCTGATTTTCGACAAAAGAGATAACACCCCCCCATTACGTCCTGCTTCAGAAATGTGGAAAATGGTCCGTTTTCAAATGTTTTATTTTTGAACGTCAGTTCACATTTGTAGGTGGATCATCAGTGTTAGAGCTAAAATTAGCATGTTTAAAGTGATTTTCATGCTTCCAGGGGCTCGGGAAGTGAAATAAATACCATTTGGAGGCATTTAATGTTCGAGCAAAAACGGCTGATTTTCGACAAAAGAGATAACACCCCCCCATTACGTCCTGCTTCAGAAATGTGGAAAATGGTCCGTTTTCAAATGTTTTATTTTTGAACGTCAGTTCACATTTGTAGGTGGATCATCAGTGTTAGAGCTAAAATTAGCATGTTTAAAGTGATTTTCATGCTCCCAGGGGCTCGGGAAGTGAAATAAATACCATTTGGAGGCATTTAATGTTCGAGCAAAAACGGCTGATTTTCGACAAAAGAGATAACACCCCCCCATTACGTCCTGCTTCAGAAATGTGGAAAATGGTCCGTTTTCAAATGTTTTATTTTTGAACGTCAGTTCACATTTGTAGGTGGATCATCAGTGTTAGAGCTAAAATTAGCATGTTTAAAGTGATTTTCATGCTTCCAGGGGCTCGGGAAGTTAATTAAATACCATTTGGAGGCATTTAATGTTCGAGCAAAAACGGCTGATTTTCGACAAAAGAGATAACACCCCCCCATTACGTCATGCTTCAGAAATGTGGAAAATGGTCCGTTTCCAAATGTTTTATTTTTGAACGTCAGTTCACATTTGTAGGTGGATCATCAGTGTTAGAGCTAAAATTAGCATGTTTAAAGTGATTTTCATGCTTCCAGGGGCCCTAAACACAAGATTTATGGAATGGTTAAAAGTGCATGAAAATGGCCAATTTACCCACTCTGAGTTCTCAAAAAGGGTTTCTTCACCCCGGGAAGTGAAATAAATAACATTTGGAGGCATTTAATGTTCGAGCAAAAACGGCTGATTTTCGACAAAAGAGATAACACCCCCCCATTACGTCCTGCTTCAGAAATGTGGAAAATGGTCCGTTTTCAAATGTTTTATTTTTGAACGTCAGTTCACATTTGTAGGTGGATCATCAGTGTTAGAGCTAAAATTAGCATGTTTAAAGTGATTTTTATGCTTCCAGGGGCTCGGGAAGTGAAATAAATACCATTTGGAGGCATTTAATGTTCGAGCAAAAACGGCTGATTTTCGACAAAAGAGATAACACCCCCCCATTACGTCCTGCTTCAGAAATGTGGAAAATGGTCCGTTTTCAAATGTTTTATTTTTGAACGTCAGTTCACATTTGTAGGTGGATCATCAGTGTTAGAGCTAAAATTAGCATGTTTAAAGTGATTTTCATGTTCCCAGGGGCCCTAAACACAAGATTTATGGAATGGTTAAAAGTGCATGAAAATGGCCAATTTACCCACTCTGAGTTCTCAAAAAGGGTTTCTTCACCCCGGGAAGTTAATTAAATACCATTTGGAGGCATTTAATGTTCGAGCAAAAACGGCTGATTTTCGACAAAAGAGATAACACCCCCCCATTACGTCCTGCTTCAGAAATGTGGAAAATGGTCCGTTTTCAAATGTTTTATTTTTGAACGTCAGTTCACATTTGTAGGTGGATCATCAGTGTTAGAGCTAAAATTAGCATGTTTAAAGTGATTTTCATGCTTCCAGGGGCCCTAAACACAAGATTTATGGAATGGTTAAAAGTGCATGAAAATGGCCAATTTACCCACTCTGAGTTCTCAAAAAGGGTTTCTTCACCCCGGGAAGTTAATTAAATACCATTTGGAGGCATTTAATGTTCGAGCAAAAACGGCTGATTTTCGACAAAAGAGATAACACCCCCCCATTACGTCATGCTTCAGAAATGTGGAAAATGGTCCGTTTTCAAATGTTTTATTTTTGAACGTCAGTTCACATTTGTAGGTGGATCATCAGTGTTAGAGCTAAAATTAGCATGTTTAAAGTGATTTTCATGCTCCCAGGGGCCCTAAACACAAGATTTATGGAATGGTTAAAAGTGCATGAAAATGGCCAATTTACCCACTCTGAGTTCTCAAAAAGGGTTTCTTCACCCCGGGAAGTTAATTAAATACCATTTGGAGGCATTTAATGTTCGAGCAAAAACGGCTGATTTTCGACAAAAGAGATAACACCCCCCCATTACGTCCTGCTTCAGAAATGTGGGAAATGGTCCGTTTTCAAATGTTTTATTTTTGAACGTCAGTTCACATTTGTAGGTGGATCATCAGTGTTAGAGCTAAAATTAGCATGTTTAAAGTGATTTTCATGCTTCCAGGGGCCCTAAACACAAGATTTATGGAATGGTTAAAAGTGCATGAAAATGGCCAATTTACCCACTCTGAGTTCTCAAAAAGGGTTTCTTCACCCCGGGAAGTTCATTAAATACCATTTGGAGGCATTTAATGTTCGAGCAAAAACGGCTGATTTTCGACAAAAGAGATAACACCCCCCCATTACGTCATGCTTCAGAAATGTGGAAAATGGTCCGTTTTCAAATGTTTTATTTTTGAACGTCAGTTCACATTTGTAGGTGGATCATCAGTGTTAGAGCTAAAATTAGCATGTTTAAAGTGATTTTCATGCTCCCAGGGGCCCTAAACACAAGATTTATGGAATGGTTAAAAGTGCATGAAAATGGCCAATTTACCCACTCTGAGTTCTCAAAAAGGGTTTCTTCACCCCGGGAAGTTAATTAAATACCATTTGGAGGCATTTAATGTTCGAGCAAAAACGGCTGATTTTCGACAAAAGAGATAACACCCCCCCATTACGTCCTGCTTCAGAAATGTGGAAAATGGTCCGTTTTCAAATGTTTTATTTTTGAACGTCAGTTCACATTTGTAGGTGGATCATCAGTGTTAGAGCTAAAATTAGCATGTTTAAAGTGATTTTTATGCTTCCAGGGGCTCGGGAAGTTAATTAAATACCATTTGGAGGCATTTAATGTTCGAGCAAAAACGGCTGATTTTCGACAAAAGAGATAACACCCCCCCATTACGTCCTGCTTCAGAAATGTGGAAAATGGTCCGTTTTCAAATGTTTTATTTTTGAACGTCAGTTCACATTTGTAGGTGGATCATCAGTGTTAGAGCTAAAATTAGCATGTTTAAAGTGATTTTTATGCTTCCAGGGGCGCTGGAAGTTAATTAAATACCATTTGGAGGCATTTAATGTTCGAGCAAAAACGGCTGATTTTCGACAAAAGAGATAACACCCCCCCATTACGTCATGCTTCAGAAATGTGGAAAATGGTCCGTTTTCAAATGTTTTATTTTTGAACGTCAGTTCACATTTGTAGGTGGATCATCAGTGTTAGAGCTAAAATTAGCATGTTTAAAGTGATTTTCATGCTTCCAGGGGCTCGGGAAGTGAAATAAATACCATTTGGAGGCATTTAATGTTCGAGCAAAAACGGCTGATTTTCGACAAAAGAGATAACACCCCCACATTACGTCCTGCTTCAGAAATGTGGAAAATGGTCCGTTTTCAAATGTTTTATTTTTGAACGTCAGTTCACATTTGTAGGTGGATCATCAGTGTTAGAGCTAAAATTAGCATGTTTAAAGTGATTTTTATGCTTCCAGGGGCGCTGGAAGTTAATTAAATACCATTTGGAGGCATTTAATGTTCGAGCAAAAACGGCTGATTTTCGACAAAAGAGATAACACCCCCCATTACGTCATGCTTCAGAAATGTGGAAAATGGTCCGTTTTCAAATGTTTTATTTTTGAACGTCAGTTCACATTTGTAGGTGGATCATCAGTGTTAGAGCTAAAATTAGCATGTTTAAAGTGATTTTCATGCTTCCAGGGGCTCGGGAAGTGAAATAAATACCATTTGGAGGCATTTAATGTTCGAGCAAAAACGGCTGATTTTCGACAAAAGAGATAACACCCCCCCATTACGTCCTGCTTCAGAAATGTGGAAAATGGTCCGTTTTCAAATGTTTTATTTTTGAACGTCAGTTCACATTTGTAGGTGGATCATCAGTGTTAGAGCTAAAATTAGCATGTTTAAAGTGATTTTCATGCTCCCAGGGGCTCGGGAAGTGAAATAAATACCATTTGGAGGCATTTAATGTTCGAGCAAAAACGGCTGATTTTCGACAAAAGAGATAACACCCCCCCATTACGTCCTGCTTCAGAAATGTGGAAAATGGTCCGTTTTCAAATGTTTTATTTTTGAACGTCAGTTCACATTTGTAGGTGGATCATCAGTGTTAGAGCTAAAATTAGCATGTTTAAAGTGATTTTCAGGCTTCCAGGGGCTCGGGAAGTTAATTAAATACCATTTGGAGGCATTTAATGTTCGAGCAAAAAAGGCTGATTTTCGACAAAAGAGATAACACCCCCCCATTACGTCCTGCTTCAGAAATGTGGAAAATGGTCCGTTTTCAAATGTTTTATTTTTGAACGTCAGTTCACATTTGTAGGTGGATCATCAGTGTTAGAGCTAAAATTAGCATGTTTAAAGTGATTTTCATGCTCCCAGGGGCCCTAAACACAAGATTTATGGAATGGTTAAAAGTGCATGAAAATGGCCAATTTACCCACTCTGAGTTCTCAAAAAGGGTTTCTTCACCCCGGGAAGTTAATTAAATACCCTTTGGAGGCATTTAATGTTCGAGCAAAAACGGCTGATTTTCGACAAAAGAGATAACACCCCCCCATTACGTCATGCTTCAGAAATGTGGAAAATGGTCCGTTTTCAAATGTTTTATTTTTGAACGTCAGTTCACATTTGTAGGTGGATCATCAGTGTTAGAGCTAAAATTAGCATGTTTAAAGTGATTTTCATGCTCCCAGGGGCCCTAAACACAAGATTTATGGAATGGTTAAAAGTGCATGAAAATGGCCAATTTACCCACTCTGAGTTCTCAAAAAGGGTTTCTTCACCCCGGGAAGTTAAGTAAATACCATTTGGAGGCATTTAATGTTCGAGCAAAAACGGCTGATTTTCGACAAAAGAGATAACACCCCCCCATTACGTCCTGCTTCAGAAATGTGGAAAATGGTCCGTTTTCAAATGTTTTATTTTTGAACGTCAGTTCACATTTGTAGGTGGATCATCAGTGTTAGAGCTAAAATTAGCATGTTTAAAGTGATTTTCATGCTCCCAGGGGCCCTAAACACAAGATTTATGGAATGGTTAAAAGTGCATGAAAATGGCCAATTTACCCACTCTGAGTTCTCAAAAAGGGTTTCTTCACCCCGGGAAGTTAATTAAATACCATTTGGAGGCATTTAATGTTCGAGCAAAAACGGCTGATGTTCGACAAAAGAGATAACACCCCCCCATTACGTCCTGCTTCAGAAATGTGGAAAATGGTCAGTTTTCAAATGTTTTATTTTTGAACGTCAGTTCACATTTGTAGGTGGATCATCAGTGTTAGAGCTAAAATTAGCATGTTTAAAGTGATTTTCATGCTTCCAGGGGCCCTAAACACAAGATTTATGGAATGGTTAAAAGTGCATGAAATTGGCCAATTTACCCACTCTGAGTTCTCAAAAAGGGTTTCTTCACCCCGGGAAGTGAAATAAATACCATTTGGAGGCATTTAATGTTCGAGCAAAAACGACTGATTTTCGACAAAAGAGATAACACCCCCCCATTACGTCCTGCTTCAGAAATGTGGAAAATGGTCCGTTTTCAAATGTTTTATTTTTGAACGTCAGTTCACATTTGTAGGTGGATCATCAGTGTTAGAGCTAAAATTAGCATGTTTAAAGTGATTTTCATGCTTCCAGGGGCTCGGGAAGTGAAATAAATACCATTTGGAGGCATTTAATGTTCGAGCAAAAACGGCTGATTTTCGACAAAAGAGATAACACCCCCCCATTACGTCCTGCTTCAGAAATGTGGAAAATGGTCCGTTTTCAAATGTTTTATTTTTGAACGTCAGTTCACATTTGTAGGTGGATCATCAGTGTTAGAGCTAAAATTAGCATGTTTAAAGTGATTTTCATGCTTCCAGGGGCTCGGGAAGTGAAATAAATACCATTTGGAGGCATTTAATGTTCGAGCAAAAACGGCTGATTTTCGACAAAAGAGATAACACCCCCCCATTACGTCCTGCTTCAGAAATGTGGAAAATGGTCCGTTTTCAAATGTTTTATTTTTGAACGTCAGTTCACATTTGTAGGTGGATCATCAGTGTTAGAGCTAAAATTAGCATGTTTAAAGTGATTTTCATGCTCCCAGGGGCTCGGGAAGTGAAATAAATACCATTTGGAGGCATTTCATGTTCGAGCAAAAACGGCTGATTTTCGACAAAAGAGATAACACCCCCCCATTACGTCCTGCTTCAGAAATGTGGAAAATGGTCCGTTTTCAAATGTTTTATTTTTGAACGTCAGTTCACATTTGTAGGTGGATCATCAGTGTTAGAGCTAAAATTAGCATGTTTAAAGTGATTTTCATGCTTCCAGGGGCTCGGGAAGTTAATTAAATACCATTTGGAGGCATTTAATGTTCGAGCAAAAACGGCTGATTTTCGACAAAAGAGATAACACCCCCCCATTACGTCCTGCTTCAGAAATGTGGAAAATGGTCCGTTTTCAAATGTTTTATTTTTGAACGTCAGTTCACATTTGTAGGTGGATCATCAGTGTTAGAGCTAAAATTAGCATGTTTAAAGTGATTTTCATGCTCCCAGGGGCCCTAAACACAAGATTTATGGAATGGTTAAAAGTGCATGAAAATGGCCAATTTACCCACTCTGAGTTCTCAAAAAGGGTTTCTTCACCCCGGGAAGTTAATTAAATACCATTTGGAGGCATTTAATGTTCGAGCAAAAACGGCTGATTTTCGACAAAAGAGATAACACCCCCCCATTACGTCATGCTTCAGAAATGTGGAAAATGGTCCGTTTTCAAATGTTTTATTTTTGAACGTCAGTTCACATTTGTAGGTGGATCATCAGTGTTAGAGCTAAAATTAGCATGTTTAAAGTGATTTTCGTGCTTCCAGGGGCTCGGGAAGTGAAATAAATACCATTTGGAGGCATTTAATGTTCGAGCAAAAACGGCTGATTTTCGACAAAAGAGATAACACCCCCCCATTACGTCCTGCTTCAGAAATGTGGAAAATGGTCCATTTCAAATGTTTTATTTTTGAACGTCAGTTCACATTTGTAGGTGGATCATCAGTGTTAGAGCTAAAATTAGCATGTTTAAAGTGATTTTTATGCTTCCAGGGGCGCTGGAAGTTAATTAAATACCATTTGGAGGCATTTAATGTTCGAGCAAAAAAGGCTGATTTTCGACAAAAGAGATAACACCCCCCCATTACGTCATGCTTCAGAAATGTGGAAAATGGTCCGTTTTCAAATGTTTTATTTTTGAACGTCAGTTCACATTTGTAGGTGGATCATCAGTGTTAGAGCTAAAATTAGCATGTTTAAAGTGATTTTCATGCTTCTAGGGGCTCGGGAAGTGAAATAAATACCATTTGGAGGCATTTAATGTTCGAGCAAAAACGGCTGATTTTCGACAAAAGAGATAACACCCCCCCATTACGTCCTGCTTCAGAAATGTGGAAAATGGTCCGTTTTCAAATGTTTTATTTTTGAACGTCAGTTCACATTTGTAGGTGGATCATCAGTGTTAGAGCTAAAATTAGCATGTTTAAAGTGATTTTCATGCTTCCAGGGGCTCGGGAAGTTAATTAAATACCATTTGGAGGCATTTAATGTTCGAGCAAAAACGGCTGATTTTCGACAAAAGAGATAACACCCCCCCATTACGTCATGCTTCAGAAATGTGGAAAATGGTCCGTTTTCAAATGTTTTATTTTTGAACGTCAGTTCACATTTGTAGGTGGATCATCAGTGTTAGAGCTAAAATTAGCATGTTTAAAGTGATTTTCATGCTCCCAGGGGCCCTAAACACAAGATTTATGGAATGGTTAAAAGTGCATGAAAATGGCCAATTTACCCACTCTGAGTTCTCAAAAAGGGTTTCTTCACCCCGGGAAGTTAATTAAATACCATTTAGAGGCATTTAATGTTCGAGCAAAAACGGCTGATTTTCGACAAAAGAGATAACACCCCCCCATAACGTCCTGCTTCAGAAATGTGGAAAATGGTCCGTTTTCAAATGTTTTATTTTTGAACGTCAGTTCACATTTGTAGGTGGATCATCAGTGTTAGAGCTAAAATTAGCATGTTTAAAGTGATTTTCATGCTCCCAGGGGCCCTAAACACAAGATTTATGGAATGGTTAAAAGTGCATGAAAATGGCCAATTTACCCACTCTGAGTTCTCAAAAAGGGTTTCTTCACCCCGGGAAGTTAATTAAATACCATTTGGAGGCATTTAATGTTCGAGCAAAAACGGCTGATGTTCGACAAAAGAGATAACACCCCCCCATTACGTCCTGCTTCAGAAATGTGGAAAATGGTCCGTTTTCAAATGTTTTATTTTTGAACGTCAGTTCACATTTGTAGGTGGATCATCAGTGTTAGAGCTAAAATTAGCCTGTTTAAAGTGATTTTCATGCTTCCAGGGGCCCTAAACACAAGATTTATGGAATGGTTAAAAGTGCATGAAAATGGCCAATTTACCCACTCTGAGTTCTCAAAAAGGGTTTCTTCACCCCGGGAAGTGAAATAAATACCATTTGGAGGCATTTAATGTTCGAGCAAAAACGGCTGATTTTCGACAAAAGAGATAACACCCCCCCATTACGTCCTGCTTCAGAAATGTGGAAAATGGTCCGTTTTCAAATGTTTTATTTTTGAACGTCAGTTCACATTTGTAGGTGGATCATCAGTGTTAGAGCTAAAATTAGCATGTTTAAAGTGATTTTTATGCTTCCAGGGGCTCGGGAAGTTAATTAAATACCATTTGGAGGCATTTAATGATCGAGCAAAAACGGCTGATTTTCGACAAAAGAGATAACACCCCCCCATTACGTCATGCTTCAGAAATGTGGAAAATGGTCCGTTTCCAAATGTTTTATTTTTGAACGTCAGTTCACATTTGTAGGTGGATCATCAGTGTTAGAGCTAAAATTAGCATGTTTAAAGTGATTTTCATGCTTCCAGGGGCCCTAAACACAAGATTTATGGAATGGTTAAAAGTGCATGAAAATGGCCAATTTACCCACTCTGAGTTCTCAAAAAGGGTTTCTTCACCCCGGGAAGTGAAATAAATAACATTTGGAGGCATTTAATGTTCGAGCAAAAACGGCTGATTTTCGACAAAAGAGATAACACCCCCCCATTACGTCATGCTTCAGAAATGTGGAAAATGGTCCGTTTTCAAATGTTTTATTTTTGAACGTCAGTTCACATTTGTAGGTGGATCATCAGTGTTAGAGCTAAAATTAGCATGTTTAAAGTGATTTTCATGCTTCCAGGGGCTCGGGAAGTGAAATAAATACCATTTGGAGGCATTTAATGTTCGAGCAAAAACGGCTGATTTTCGACAAAAGAGATAACACCCCCCCATTACGTCCTGCTTCAGAAATGTGGAAAATGGTCAGTTTTCAAATGTTTTATTTTTGAACGTCAGTTCACATTTGTAGGTGGATCATCAGTGTTAGAGCTAAAATTAGCATGTTTAAAGTGATTTTCATGCTTCTAGGGGCTCGGGAAGTGAAATAAATACCATTTGGAGGCATTTAATGTTCGAGCAAAAACGGCTGATTTTCGACAAAAGAGATAACACCCCCCCATTACGTCCTGCTTCAGAAATGTGGAAAATGGTCCGTTTTCAAATGTTTTATTTTTGAACGTCAGTTCACATTTGTAGGTGGATCATCAGTGTTAGAGCTAAAATTAGCATGTTTAAAGTGATTTTCATGCTTCCAGGGGCTCGGGAAGTTAATTAAATACCATTTGGAGGCATTTAATGTTCGAGCAAAAACGGCTGATTTTCGACAAAAGAGATAACACCCCCCCATTACGTCATGCTTCAGAAATGTGGAAAATGGTCCGTTTTCAAATGTTTTATTTTTGAACGTCAGTTCACATTTGTAGGTGGATCATCAGTGTTAGAGCTAAAATTAGCATGTTTAAAGTGATTTTCATGCTCCCAGGGGCCCTAAACACAAGATTTATGGAATGGTTAAAAGTGCATGAAAATGGCCAATTTACCCACTCTGAGTTCTCAAAAAGGGTTTCTTCACCCCGGGAAGTTAATTAAATACCATTTAGAGGCATTTAATGTTCGAGCAAAAACGGCTGATTTTCGACAAAAGAGATAACACCCCCCCATAACGTCCTGCTTCAGAAATGTGGAAAATGGTCAGTTTTCAAATGTTTTATTTTTGAACGTCAGTTCACATTTGTAGGTGGATCATCAGTGTTAGAGCTAAAATTAGCATGTTTAAAGTGATTTTCATGCTCCCAGGGGCCCTAAACACAAGATTTATGGAATGGTTAAAAGTGCATGAAAATGGCCAATTTACCCACTCTGAGTTCTCAAAAAGGGTTTCTTCACCCCGGGAAGTTAATTAAATACCATTTGGAGGCATTTAATGTTCGAGCAAAAACGGCTGATGTTCGACAAAAGAGATAACACCCCCCCATTACGTCCTGCTTCAGAAATGTGGAAAATGGTCCGTTTTCAAATGTTTTATTTTTGAACGTCAGTTCACATTTGTAGGTGGATCATCAGTGTTAGAGCTAAAATTAGCCTGTTTAAAGTGATTTTCATGCTTCCAGGGGCCCTAAACACAAGATTTATGGAATGGTTAAAAGTGCATGAAAATGGCCAATTTACCCACTCTGAGTTCTCAAAAAGGGTTTCTTCACCCCGGGAAGTGAAATAAATACCATTTGGAGGCATTTAATGTTCGAGCAAAAACGGCTGATTTTCGACAAAAGAGATAACACCCCCCCATTACGTCCTGCTTCAGAAATGTGGAAAATGGTCCGTTTTCAAATGTTTTATTTTTGAACGTCAGTTCACATTTGTAGGTGGATCATCAGTGTTAGAGCTAAAATTAGCATGTTTAAAGTGATTTTTATGCTTCCAGGGGCTCGGGAAGTTAATTAAATACCATTTGGAGGCATTTAATGTTCGAGCAAAAACGGCTGATTTTCGACAAAAGAGATAACACCCCCCCATTACGTCATGCTTCAGAAATGTGGAAAATGGTCCGTTTCCAAATGTTTATTTTTGAACGTCAGTTCACATTTGTAGGTGGATCATCAGTGTTAGAGCTAAAATTAGCATGTTTAAAGTGATTTTCATGCTTCCAGGGGCCCTAAACACAAGATTTATGGAATGGTTAAAAGTGCATGAAAATGGCCAATTTACCCACTCTGAGTTCTCAAAAAGGGTTTCTTCACCCCGGGAAGTGAAATAAATAACATTTGGAGGCATTTAATGTTCGAGCAAAAACGGCTGATTTTCGACAAAAGAGATAACACCCCCCCATTACGTCCTGCTTCAGAAATGTGGAAAATGGTCCGTTTTCAAATGTTTTATTTTTGAACGTCAGTTCACATTTGTAGGTGGATCATCAGTGTTAGAGCTAAAATTAGCATGTTTAAAGTGATTTTTATGCTTCCAGGGGCTCGGGAAGTGAAATAAATACCATTTGGAGGCATTTAATGTTCGAGCAAAAACGGCTGATTTTCGACAAAAGAGATAACACCCCCCCATTACGTCCTGCTTCAGAAATGTGGAAAATGGTCCGTTTTCAAATGTTTTATTTTTGAACGTCAGTTCACATTTGTAGGTGGATCATCAGTGTTAGAGCTAAAATTAGCATGTTTAAAGTGATTTTCATGCTCCCAGGGGCCCTAAACACAAGATTTATGGAATGGTTAAAAGTGCATGAAAATGGCCAATTTACCCACTCTGAGTTCTCAAAAAGGGTTTCTTCACCCCGGGAAGTTAATTAAATACCATTTGGAGGCATTTAATGTTCGAGCAAAAACGGCTGATTTTCGACAAAAGAGATAACACCCCCCCATTACGTCCTGCTTCAGAAATGTGGAAAATGGTCCGTTTTCAAATGTTTTATTTTTGAACGTCAGTTCACATTTGTAGGTGGATCATCAGTGTTAGAGCTAAAATTAGCACGTTTAAAGTGATTTTCATGCTTCCAGGGGCCCTAAACACAAGATTTATGGAATGGTTAAAAGTGCATGAAAATGGCCAATTTACCCACTCTGAGTTCTCAAAAAGGGTTTCTTCACCCCGGGAAGTTAATTAAATACCATTTGGAGGCATTTAATGTTCGAGCAAAAACGGCTGATTTTCGACAAAAGAGATAACACCCCCCCATTACGTCATGCTTCAGAAATGTGGAAAATGGTCCGTTTTCAAATGTTTTATTTTTCAACGTCAGTTCACATTTGTAGGTGGATCATCAGTGTTAGAGCTAAAATTAGCATGTTTAAAGTGATTTTCATGCTTCCAGGGGCCCTAAACACAAGATTTATGGAATGGTTAAAAGTGCATGAAAATGGCCAATTTACCCACTCTGAGTTCTCAAAAAGGGTTTCTTCACCCCGGGAAGTGAAATAAATACCATTTGGAGGCATTTAATGTTCGAGCAAAAACGGCTGATTTTCGACAAAAGAGATAACACCCCCCCATTACGTCATGCTTCAGAAATGTGGAAAATGGTCCGTTTTCAAATGTTTTATTTTTGAACGTCAGTTCACATTTGTAGGTGGATCATCAGTGTTAGAGCTAAAATTAGCATGTTTAAAGTGATTTTCATGCTTCCAGGGGCTCGGGAAGTGAAATAAATACCATTTGGAGGCATTTAATGTTCGAGCAAAAACGGCTGATTTTCGACAAAAGAGATAACACCCCCCCATTACGTCATGCTTCAGAAATGTGGAAAATGGTCCGTTTTCAAATGTTTTATTTTTGAACGTCAGTTCACATTTGTAGGTGGATCATCAGTGTTAGAGCTAAAATTAGCATGTTTAAAGTGATTTTCATGCTCCCAGGGGCCCTAAACACAAGATTTATGGAATGGTTAAAAGTGCATGAAAATGGCCAATTTACCCACTCTGAGTTCTCAAAAAGGGTTTCTTCACCCCGGGAAGTTAATTAAATACCATTTAGAGGCATTTAATGTTCGAGCAAAAACGGCTGATTTTCGACAAAAGAGATAACACCCCCCCATTACGTCCTGCTTCAGAAATGTGGAAAATGGTCCGTTTTCAAATGTTTTATTTTTGAACGTCAGTTCACATTTGTAGGTGGATCATCAGTGTTAGAGCTAAAATTAGCATGTTTAAAGTGATTTTCATGCTCCCAGGGGCCCTAAACACAAGATTTATGGAATGGTTAAAAGTGCATGAAAATGGCCAATTTACCCACTCTGAGTTCTCAAAAAGGGTTTCTTCACCCCGGGAAGTTAATTAAATACCATTTGGAGGCATTTAATGTTCGAGCAAAAACGGCTGATGTTCGACAAAAGAGATAACACCCCCCCATTACGTCCTGCTTCAGAAATGTGGAAAATGGTCCGTTTTCAAATGTTTTATTTTTGAACGTCAGTTCACATTTGTAGGTGGATCATCAGTGTTAGAGCTAAAATTAGCCTGTTTAAAGTGATTTTCATGCTTCCAGGGGCCCTAAACACAAGATTTATGGAATGGTTAAAAGTGCATGAAAATGGCCAATTTACCCACTCTGAGTTCTCAAAAAGGGTTTCTTCACCCCGGGAAGTGAAATAAATACCATTTGGAGGCATTTAATGTTCGAGCAAAAACGGCTGATTTTTGACAAAAGAGATAACACCCCCCCATTACGTCCTGCTTCAGAAATGTGGAAAATGGTCCGTTTTCAAATGTTTTATTTTTGAACGTCAGTTCACATTTGTAGGTGGATCATCAGTGTTAGAGCTAAAATTAGCATGTTTAAAGTGATTTTTATGCTTCCAGGGGCTCGGGAAGTTAATTAAATACCATTTGGAGGCATTTAATGTTCGAGCAAAAACGGCTGATTTTCGACAAAAGAGATAACACCCCCCCATTACGTCATGCTTCAGAAATGTGGAAAATGGTCCGTTTCCAAATGTTTTATTTTTGAACGTCAGTTCACATTTGTAGGTGGATCATCAGTGTTAGAGCTAAAATTAGCATGTTTAAAGTGATTTTCATGCTTCCAGGGGCCCTAAACACAAGATTTATGGAATGGTTAAAAGTGCATGAAAATGGCCAATTTACCCACTCTGGGTTCTCAAAAAGGGTTTCTTCACCCCGGGAAGTGAAATAAATAACATTTGGAGGCATTTAATGTTCGAGCAAAAACGGCTGATTTTCGACAAAAGAGATAACACCCCCCCATTACGTCCTGCTTCAGAAATGTGGAAAATGGTCCGTTTTCAAATGTTTTATTTTTGAACGTCAGTTCACATTTGTAGGTGGATCATCAGTGTTAGAGCTAAAATTAGCATGTTTAAAGTGATTTTTATGCTTCCAGGGGCTCGGGAAGTGAAATAAATACCATTTGGAGGCATTTAATGTTCGAGCAAAAACGGCTGATTTCCGACAAAAGAGATAACACCCCCCCATTACGTCCTGCTTCAGAAATGTGGAAAATGGTCCGTTTTCAAATGTTTTATTTTTGAACGTCAGTTCACATTTGTAGGTGGATCATCAGTGTTAGAGCTAAAATTAGCATGTTTAAAGTGATTTTCATGCTCCCAGGGGCCCTAAACACAAGATTTATGGAATGGTTAAAAGTGCATGAAAATGGCCAATTTACCCACTCTGAGTTCTCAAAAAGGGTTTCTTCACCCCGGGAAGTTAATTAAATACCATTTGGAGGCATTTAATGTTCGAGCAAAAACGGCTGATTTTCGACAAAAGAGATAACACCCCCCCATTACGTCCTGCTTCAGAAATGTGGAAAATGGTCCGTTTTCAAATGTTTTATTTTTGAACGTCAGTTCACATTTGTAGGTGGATCATCAGTGTTAGAGCTAAAATTAGCACGTTTAAAGTGATTTTCATGCTTCCAGGGGCCCTAAACACAAGATTTATGGAATGGTTAAAAGTGCATGAAAATGGCCAATTTACCCACTCTGAGTTCTCAAAAAGGGTTTCTTCACCCCGGGAAGTTAATTAAATACCATTTGGAGGCATTTAATGTTCGAGCAAAAACGGCTGATTTTCGACAAAAGAGATAACACCCCCCCATTACGTCATGCTTCAGAAATGTGGAAAATGGTCCGTTTTCAAATGTTTTATTTTTCAACGTCAGTTCACATTTGTAGGTGGATCATCAGTGTTAGAGCTAAAATTAGCATGTTTAAAGTGATTTTCATGCTTCCAGGGGCCCTAAACACAAGATTTATGGAATGGTTAAAAGTGCATGAAAATGGCCAATTTACCCACTCTGAGTTCTCAAAAAGGGTTTCTTCACCCCGGGAAGTGAAATAAATACCATTTGGAGGCATTTAATGTTCGAGCAAAAACGGCTGATTTTCGACAAAAGAGATAACACCCCCCCATTACGTCATGCTTCAGAAATGTGGAAAATGGTCCGTTTTCAAATGTTTTATTTTTGAACGTCAGTTCACATTTGTAGGTGGATCATCAGTGTTAGAGCTAAAATTAGCATGTTTAAAGTGATTTTCATGCTTCCAGGGGCTCGGGAAGTGAAATAAATACCATTTGGAGGCATTTAATGTTCGAGCAAAAACGGCTGATTTTCGACAAAAGAGATAACACCCCCCCATTACGTCATGCTTCAGAAATGTGGAAAATGGTCCGTTTTCAAATGTTTTATTTTTGAACGTCAGTTCACATTTGTAGGTGGATCATCAGTGCTAGAGCTAAAATTAGCATGTTTAAAGTGATTTTCATGCTCCCAGGGGCCCTAAACACAAGATTTATGGAATGGTTAAAAGTGCATGAAAATGGCCAATTTACCCACTCTGAGTTCTCAAAAAGGGTTTCTTCACCCCGGGAAGTTAATTAAATACCATTTAGAGGCATTTAATGTTCGAGCAAAAACGGCTGATTTTCGACAAAAGAGATAACACCCCCCCATTACGTCCTGCTTCAGAAATGTGGAAAATGGTCCGTTTTCAAATGTTTTATTTTTGAACGTCAGTTCACATTTGTAGGTGGATCATCAGTGTTAGAGCTAAAATTAGCATGTTTAAAGTGATTTTCATGCTCCCAGGGGCCCTAAACACAAGATTTATGGAATGGTTAAAAGTGCATGAAAATGGCCAATTTACCCACTCTGAGTTCTCAAAAAGGGTTTCTTCACCCCGGGAAGTTAATTAAATACCATTTGGAGGCATTTAATGTTCGAGCAAAAACGGCTGATGTTCGACAAAAGAGATAACACCCCCCCATTACGTCCTGCTTCAGAAATGTGGAAAATGGTCCGTTTTCAAATGTTTTATTTTTGAACGTCAGTTCACATTTGTAGGTGGATCATCAGTGTTAGAGCTAAAATTAGCCTGTTTAAAGTGATTTTCATGCTTCCAGGGGCCCTAAACACAAGATTTATGGAATGGTTAAAAGTGCATGAAAATGGCCAATTTACCCACTCTGAGTTCTCAAAAAGGGTTTCTTCACCCCGGGAAGTGAAATAAATACCATTTGGAGGCATTTAATGTTCGAGCAAAAACGGCTGATTTTCGACAAAAGAGATAACACCCCCCCATTACGTCCTGCTTCAGAAATGTGGAAAATGGTCCGTTTTCAAATGTTTTATTTTTGAACGTCAGTTCACATTTGTAGGTGGATCATCAGTGTTAGAGCTAAAATTAGCATGTTTAAAGTGATTTTTATGCTTCCAGGGGCTCGGGAAGTTAATTAAATACCATTTGGAGGCATTTAATGTTCGAGCAAAAACGGCTGATTTTCGACAAAAGAGATAACACCCCCCCATTACGTCATGCTTCAGAAATGTGGAAAATGGTCCGTTTCCAAATGTTTTATTTTTGAACGTCAGTTCACATTTGTAGGTGGATCATCAGTGTTAGAGCTAAAATTAGCATGTTTAAAGTGATTTTCATGCTTCCAGGGGCCCTAAACACAAGATTTATGGAATGGTTAAAAGTGCATGAAAATGGCCAATTTACCCACTCTGAGTTCTCAAAAAGGGTTTCTTCACCCCGGGAAGTGAAATAAATACCATTTGGAGGCATTTAATGTTCGAGCAAAAACGGCTGATTTTCGACAAAAGAGATAACACCCCCCCCATTACGTCCTGCTTCAGAAATGTGGAAAATGGTCCGTTTTCAAATGTTTTATTTTTGAACGTCAGTTCACATTTGTAGGTGGATCATCAGTGTTAGAGCTAAAATTAGCATGTTTAAAGTGATTTTCATGCTTCCAGGGGCTCGGGAAGTGAAATAAATACCATTTGGAGGCATTTAATGTTCGAGCAAAAACGGCTGATTTTCGACAAAAGAGATAACACCCCCCCATTACGTCCTGCTTCAGAAATGTGGAAAATGGTCCGTTTTCAAATGTTTTATTTTTGAACGTCAGTTCACATTTGTAGGTGGATCATCAGTGTTAGAGCTAAAATTAGCATGTTTAAAGTGATTATCATGCTCCCAGGGGCCCTAAACACAAGATTTATGGAATGGTTAAAAGTGCATGAAAATGGCCAATTTACCCACTCTGAGTTCTCAAAAAGGGTTTCTTCACCCCGGGAAGTTAATTAAATACCATTTGGAGGCATTTAATGTTCGAGCAAAAACGGCTGATTTTCGACAAAAGAGATAACACCCCCCCATTACGTCCTGCTTCAGAAATGTGGAAAATGGTCCGTTTTCAAATGTTTTATTTTTGAACGTCAGTTCACATTTGTAGGTGGATCATCAGTGTTAGAGCTAAAATTAGCATGTTTAAAGTGATTTTCATGCTTCCAGGGGCCCTAAACACAAGATTTATGGAATGGTTAAAAGTGCATGAAAATGGCCAATTTACCCACTCTGAGTTCTCAAAAAGGGTTTCTTCACCCCGGGAAGTTAATTAAATACCATTTGGAGGCATTTAATGTTCGAGCAAAAACGGCTGATTTTCGACAAAAGAGATAACACCCCCCCATAACGTCATGCTTCAGAAATGTGGAAAATGGTCCGTTTTCAAATGTTTTATTTTTGAACGTCAGTTCACATTTGTAGGTGGATCATCAGTGTTAGAGCTAAAATTAGCATGTTTAAAGTGATTTTCATGCTCCCAGGGGCCCTAAACACAAGATTTATGGAATGGTTAAAAGTGCATGAAAATGGCCAATTTACCCACTCTGAGTTCTCAAAAAGGGTTTCTTCACCCCGGGAAGTTAATTAAATACCATTTGGAGGCATTTAATGTTCGAGCAAAAACGGCTGATTTTCGACAAAAGAGATAACACCCCCCCATTACGTCCTGCTTCAGAAATGTGGGAAATGGTCCGTTTTCAAATGTTTTATTTTTGAACGTCAGTTCACATTTGTAGGTGGATCATCAGTGTTAGAGCTAAAATTAGCATGTTTAAAGTGATTTTCATGCTTCCAGGGGCCCTAAACACAAGATTTATGGAATGGTTAAAAGTGCATGAAAATGGCCAATTTACCCACTCTGAGTTCTCAAAAAGGGTTTCTTCACCCCGGGAAGTTAATTAAATACCATTTGGAGGCATTTAATGTTCGAGCAAAAACGGCTGATTTTCGACAAAAGAGATAACACCCCCCCATTACGTCATGCTTCAGAAATGTGGAAAATGGTCCGTTTTCAAATGTTTTATTTTTGAACGTCAGTTCACATTTGTAGGTGGATCATCAGTGTTAGAGCTAAAATTAGCATGTTTAAAGTGATTTTTATGCTTCCAGGGGCTCGGGAAGTTAATTAAATACCATTTGGAGGCATTTAATGTTCGAGCAAAAACGGCTGATTTTCGACAAAAGAGATAACACCCCCCCATTACGTCCTGCTTCAGAAATGTGGAAAATGGTCCGTTTTCAAATGTTTTATTTTTGAACGTCAGTTCACATTTGTAGGTGGATCATCAGTGTTAGAGCTAAAATTAGCATGTTTAAAGTGATTTTTATGCTTCCAGGGGCGCTGGAAGTTAATTAAATACCATTTGGAGGCATTTAACGTTCGAGCAAAAACGGCTGATTTTCGACAAAAGAGATAACACCCCCCCATTACGTCATGCTTCAGAAATGTGGAAAATGGTCCGTTTTCAAATGTTTTATTTTTGAACGTCAGTTCACATTTGTAGGTGGATCATCAGTGTTAGAGCTAAAATTAGCATGTTTAAAGTGATTTTCATGCTTCCAGGGGCTCGGGAAGTGAAATAAATACCATTTGGAGGCATTTAATGTTCGAGCAAAAACGGCTGATTTTCGACAAAAGAGATAACACCCCCCCATTACGTCCTGCTTCAGAAATGTGGAAAATGGTCCGTTTTCAAATGTTTTATTTTTGAACGTCAGTTCACATTTGTAGGTGGATCATCAGTGTTAGAGCTAAAATTAGCATGTTTAAAGTGATTTTTATGCTTCCAGGGGCGCTGGAAGTTAATTAAATACCATTTGGAGGCATTTAACGTTCGAGCAAAAACGGCTGATTTTCGACAAAAGAGATAACACCCCCCCCCATTACGTCCTGCTTCAGAAATGTGGAAAATGGTCCGTTTTCAAATGTTTTATTTTTGAACGTCAGTTCACATTTGTAGGTGGATCATCAGTGTTAGAGCTAAAATTAGCATGTTTAAAGCGATTTTCATGCTCCCAGGGGCCCTAAACACAAGATTTATGGAATGGTTAAAAGTGCATGAAAATGGCCAATTTACCCACTCTGAGTTCTCAAAAAGGGTTTCTTCACCCCGGGAAGTTAATTAAATACCATTTGGAGGCATTTAATGTTCGAGCAAAAACGGCTGATTTTCGACAAAAGAGATAACACCCCCCCATTACGTCATGCTTCAGAAATGTGGAAAATGGTCCGTTTTCAAATGTTTTATTTTTGAACGTCAGTTCACATTTGTAGGTGGATCATCAGTGTTAGAGCTAAAATTAGCATGTTTAAAGTGATTTTCATGCTTCCAGGGGCTCGGGAAGTGAAATAAATACCATTTGGAGGCATTTAATGTTCGAGCAAAAACGGCTGATTTTCGACAAAAGAGATAACACCCCCCCATTACGTCCTGCTTCAGAAATGTGGAAAATGGTCCGTTTTCAAATGTTTTATTTTTGAACGTCAGTTCACATTTGTAGGTGGATCATCAGTGTTAGAGCTAAAATTAGCATGTTTAAAGTGATTTTCATGCTCCCAGGGGCTCGGGAAGTGAAATAAATACCATTTGGAGGCATTTAATGTTCGAGCAAAAACGGCTGATTTTCGACAAAAGAGATAACACCCCCCCATTACGTCCTGCTTCAGAAATGTGGAAAATGGTCCGTTTTCAAATGTTTTATTTTTGAACGTCAGTTCACATTTGTAGGTGGATCATCAGTGTTAGAGCTAAAATTAGCATGTTTAAAGTGATTTTCATGCTTCCAGGGGCTCGGGAAGTTAATTAAATACCATTTGGAGGCATTTAATGTTCGAGCAAAAACGGCTGATTTTCGACAAAAGAGATAACACCCCCCCATTACGTCCTGCTTCAGAAATGTGGAAAATGGTCCGTTTTCAAATGTTTTATTTTTGAACGTCAGTTCACATTTGTAGGTGGATCATCAGTGTTAGAGCTAAAATTAGCATGTTTAAAGTGATTTTCATGCTCCCAGGGGCCCTAAACACAAGATTTATGGAATGGTTAAAAGTGCATGAAAATGGCCAATTTACCCACTCTGAGTTCTCAAAAAGGGTTTCTTCACCCCGGGAAGTTAATTAAATACCATTTGGAGGCATTTAATGTTCGAGCAAAAACGGCTGATTTTCGACAAAAGAGATAACACCCCCCCATTACGTCATGCTTCAGAAATGTGGAAAATGGTCCGTTTTCAAATGTTTTATTTTTGAACGTCAGTTCACATTTGTAGGTGGATCATCAGTGTTAGAGCTAAAATTAGCATGTTTAAAGTGATTTTCATGCTCCCAGGGGCCCTAAACACAAGATTTATGGAATGGTTAAAAGTGCATGAAAATGGCCAATTTACCCACTCTGAGTTCTCAAAAAGGGTTTCTTCACCCCGGGAAGTTAATTAAATACCATTTGGAGGCATTTAATGTTCGAGCAAAAACGGCTGATTTTCGACAAAAGAGATAACACCCCCCCATTACGTCCTGCTTCAGAAATGTGGAAAATGGTCCGTTTTCAAATGTTTTATTTTTGAACGTCAGTTCACATTTGTAGGTGGATCATCAGTGTTAGAGCTAAAATTAGCATGTTTAAAGTGATTTTCATGCTCCCAGGGGCCCTAAACACAAGATTTATGGAATGGTTAAAAGTGCATGAAAATGGCCAATTTACCCACTCTGAGTTCTCAAAAAGGGTTTCTTCACCCCGGGAAGTTAATTAAATACCATTTGGAGGCATTTAATGTTCGAGCAAAAACGGCTGATGTTCGACAAAAGAGATAACACCCCCCCATTACGTCCTGCTTCAGAAATGTGGAAAATGGTCCGTTTTCAAATGTTTTATTTTTGAACGACAGTTCACATTTGTAGGTGGATCATCAGTGTTAGAGCTAAAATTAGCATGTTTAAAGTGATTTTCATGCTTCCAGGGGCCCTAAACACAAGATTTATGGAATGGTTAAAAGTGCATGAAATTGGCCAATTTACCCACTCTGAGTTCTCAAAAAGGGTTTCTTCACCCCGGGAAGTGAAATGAATACCATTTGGAGGCATTTAATGTTCGAGCAAAAACAACTGATTTTCGACAAAAGAGATAACACCCCCCCATTACGTCCTGCTTCAGAAATGTGGAAAATGGTCCGTTTTCAAATGTTTTATTTTTGAACGTCAGTTCACATTTGTAGGTGGATCATCAGTGTTAGAGCTAAAATTAGCATGTTTAAAGTGATTTTCATGCTTCCAGGGGCTCGGGAAGTGAAATAAATACCATTTGGAGGCATTTAATGTTCGAGCAAAAACGGCTGATTTTCGACAAAAGAGATAACACCCCCCCATTACGTCCTGCTTCAGAAATGTGGAAAATGGTCCGTTTTCAAATGTTTTATTTTTGAACGTCAGTTCACATTTGTAGGTGGATCATCAGTGTTAGAGCTAAAATTAGCATGTTTAAAGTGATTTTTATGCTTCCAGGGGCGCTGGAAGTTAATTAAATACCATTTGGAGGCATTTAATGTTCGAGCAAAAACGGCTGATTTTCGACAAAAGAGATAACACCCCCCCATTACGTCATGCTTCAGAAATGTGGAAAATGGTCCGTTTTCAAATGTTTTATTTTTGAACGTCAGTTCACATTTGTAGGTGGATCATCAGTGTTAGAGCTAAAATTAGCATGTTTAAAGTGATTTTCATGCTTCCAGGGGCTCGGGAAGTGAAATAAATACCATTTGGAGGCATTTAATGTTCGAGCAAAAACGGCTGATTTTCGACAAAAGAGATAACACCCCCCCATTACGTCCTGCTTCAGAAATGTGGAAAATGGTCCGTTTTCAAATGTTTTATTTTTGAACGTCAGTTCACATTTGTAGGTGGATCATCAGTGTTAGAGCTAAAATTAGCATGTTTAAAGTGATTTTCATGCTCCCAGGGGCTCGGGAAGTGAAATAAATACCATTTGGAGGCATTTAATGTTCGAGCAAAAACGGCTGATTTTCGACAAAAGAGATAACACCCCCCCATTACGTCCTGCTTCAGAAATGTGGAAAATGGTCCGTTTTCAAATGTTTTATTTTGGAACGTCAGTTCACATTTGTAGGTGGATCATCAGTGTTAGAGCTAAAATTAGCATGTTTAAAGTGATTTTCATGCTTCCAGGGGCTCGGGAAGTTAATTAAATACCATTTGGAGGCATTTAATGTTCGAGCAAAAACGGCTGATTTTCGACAAAAGAGATAACACCCCCCCATTACGTCCTGCTTCAGAAATGTGGAAAATGGTCCGTTTTCAAATGTTTTATTTTTGAACGTCAGTTCACATTTGTAGGTGGATCATCAGTGTTAGAGCTAAAATTAGTATGTTTAAAGTGATTTTCATGCTCCCAGGGGCCCTAAACACAAGATTTATGGAATGGTTAAAAGTGCATGAAAATGGCCAATTTACCCACTCTGAGTTCTCAAAAAGGGTTTCTTCACCCCGGGAAGTTAATTAAATACCATTTGGAGGCATTTAATGTTCGAGCAAAAACGGCTGATTTTCGACAAAAGAGATAACACCCCCCCATTACGTCATGCTTCAGAAATGTGGAAAATGGTCCGTTTTCAAATGTTTTATTTTTGAACGTCAGTTCACATTTGTAGGTGGATCATCAGTGTTAGAGCTAAAATTAGCATGTTTAAAGTGATTTTCATGCTCCCAGGGGCCCTAAACACAAGATTTATGGAATGGTTAAAAGTGCATGAAAATGGCCAATTTACCCACTCTGAGTTCTCAAAAAGGGTTTCTTCACCCCGGGAAGTTAACTAAATACCATTTGGAGGCATTTAATGTTCGAGCAAAAACGGCTGATTTTCGACAAAAGAGATAACACCCCCCCATTACGTCCTGCTTCAGAAATGTGGAAAATGGTCCGTTTTCAAATGTTTTATTTTTGAACGTCAGTTCACATTTGTAGGTGGATCATCAGTGTTAGAGCTAAAATTAGCATGTTTAAAGTGATTTTCATGCTCCCAGGGGCCCTAAACACAAGATTTATGGAATGGTTAAAAGTGCATGAAAATGGCCAATTTACCCACTCTGAGTTCTCAAAAAGGGTTTCTTCACCCCGGGAAGTTAATTAAATACCATTTGGAGGCATTTAATGTTCGAGCAAAAACGGCTGATGTTCGACAAAAGAGATAACACCCCCCCATTACGTCCTGCTTCAGAAATGTGGAAAATGGTCCGTTTTCAAATGTTTTATTTTTGAACGTCAGTTCACATTTGTAGGTGGATCATCAGTGTTAGAGCTAAAATTAGCATGTTTAAAGTGATTTTCATGCTTCCAGGGGCCCTAAACACAAGATTTATGGAATGGTTAAAAGTGCATGAAATTGGCCAATTTACCCACTCTGAGTTCTCAAAAAGGGTTTCTTCACCCCGGGAAGTGAAATAAATACCATTTGGAGGCATTTAATGTTCGAGCAAAAACGACTGATTTTCGACAAAAGAGATAACACCCCCCCATTACGTCCTGCTTCAGAAATGTGGAAAATGGTCCGTTTTCAAATGTTTTATTTTTGAACGTCAGTTCACATTTGTAGGTGGATCATCAGTGTTAGAGCTAAAATTAGCATGTTTAAAGTTATTTTTATGCTTCCAGGGGCTCGGGAAGTGAAATAAATACCATTTGGAGGCATTTAATGTTCGAGCAAAAACGGCTGATTTTCGACAAAAGAGATAACACCCCCCCCCATTACGTCCTGCTTCAGAAATGTGGAAAATGGTCCGTTTTCAAATGTTTTATTATTGAACGTCAGTTCACATTTGTAGGTGGATCATCAGTGTTAGAGCTAAAATTAGCATGTTTAAAGTGATTTTCATGCTCCCAGGGGCCCTAAACACAAGATTTATGGAATGGTTAAAAGTGCATGAAAATGGCCAATTTACCCACTCTGAGTTCTCAAAAAGGGTTTCTTCACCCCGGGAAGTTAATTAAATACCATTTGGAGGCATTTAATGTTCGAGCAAAAACTGCTGATTTTCGACAAAAGAGATAACACCCCCCCATTATGTCCTGCTTCAGAAATGTGGAAAATGGTCCGTTTTTAAATGTTTTATTTTTGAACGTCAGCTCACATTTGTAGGTGGATCATCAGTGTTAGAGCTAAAATTAGCATGTTTAAAGTGATTTTCATGCTTCCAGGGGTCCTAAACACAAGATTTATGGAATGGTTAAAAGTGCATGAAAATGGCCAATTTACCCACTCTGAGTTCTCAAAAAGGGTTTCTTCACCCCGGGAAGTTAATTAAATACCATTTGGAGGCATTTAATGTTCGAGCAAAAACGGCTGATTTTCGACAAAAGAGATAACACCCCCCATTACGTCATGCTTCAGAAATGTGGAAAATGGTCCGTTTTCAAATGTTTTATTTTTGAACGTCAGTTCACATTTGTAGGTGGATCATCAGTGTTAGAGCTAAAATTAGCATGTTTAAAGTGATTTTCATGCTTCCAGGGGCTCGGGAAGTGAAATAAATACCATTTGGAGGCATTTAATGTTCGAGCAAAAACGGCTGATTTTCGACAAAAGAGATAACACCCCCCCATTACGTCCTGCTTCAGAAATGTGGAAAATGGTCCGTTTTCAAATGTTTTATTTTTGAACGTCAGTTCACATTTGTAGGTGGATCATCAGTGTTAGAGCTAAAATTAGCATGTTTAAAGTGATTTTTATGCTTCCAGGGGCGCTGGAAGTTAATTAAATACCATTTGGAGGCATTTAATGTTCGAGCAAAAACGGCTGATTTTCGACAAAAGAGATAACACCCCCCCATTACGTCATGCTTCAGAAATGTGGAAAATGGTCCGTTTTCAAATGTTTTATTTTTGAACGTCAGTTCACATTTGTAGGTGGATCATCAGTGTTAGAGCTAAAATTAGCATGTTTAAAGTGATTTTCATGCTCCCAGGGGCTCGGGAAGTGAAATAAATACCATTTGGAGGCATTTAATGTTCGAGCAAAAACGGCTGATTTTCGACAAAAGAGATAACACCCCCCCATTACGTCCTGCTTCAGAAATGTGGAAAATGGTCCGTTTTCAAATGTTTTATTTTTGAACGTCAGTTCACATTTGTAGGTGGATCATCAGTGTTAGAGCTAAAATTAGCATGTTTAAAGTGATTTTCATGCTCCCAGGGGCCCTAAACACAAGATTTATGGAATGGTTAAAAGTGCATGAAAATGGCCAATTTACCCACTCTGAGTTCTCAAAAAGGGTTTCTTCACCCCGGGAAGTTAATTAAATACCATTTGGAGGCATTTAATGTTCGAGCAAAAACGGCTGATTTTCGACAAAAGAGATAACACCCCCCCATTATGTCCTGCTTCAGAAATGTGGAAAATGGTCCGTTTTTAAATGTTTTATTTTTGAACGTCAGCTCACATTTGTAGGTGGATCATCAGTGTTAGAGCTAAAATTAGCATGTTTAAAGTGATTTTCATGCTTCCAGGGGCCCTAAACACAAGATTTATGGAATGGTTAAAAGTGCATGAAAATGGCCAATTTACCCACTCTGATTTCTCAAAAAGGGTTTCTTCACCCCGGGAAGTTAATTAAATACCATTTGGAGGCATTTAATGTTCGAGCAAAAACGGCTGATTTTCGACAAAAGAGATAACACCCCCCATTACGTCATGCTTCAGAAATGTGGAAAATGGTCCGTTTTCAAATGTTTTATTTTTGAACGTCAGTTCACATTTGTAGGTGGATCATCAGTGTTAGAGCTAAAATTAGCATGTTTAAAGTGATTTTCATGCTTCCAGGGGCTCGGGAAGTGAAATAAATACCATTTGGAGGCATTTAATGTTCGAGCAAAAACGGCTGATTTTCGACAAAAGAGATAACACCCCCCCATTACGTCCTGCTTCAGAAATGTGGAAAATGGTCCGTTTTCAAATGTTTTATTTTTGAACGTCAGTTCACATTTGTAGGTGGATCATCAGTGTTAGAGCTAAAATTAGCATGTTTAAAGTGATTTTCATGCTTCCAGGGGCGCTGGAAGTTAATTAAATACCATTTGGAGGCATTTAATGTTCGAGCAAAAACGGCTGATTTTCGACAAAAGAGATAACACCCCCCCATTACGTCATGCTTCAGAAATGTGGAAAATGGTCCGTTTTCAAATGTTTTATTTTTGAACGTCAGTTCACATTTGTAGGTGGATCATCAGTGTTAGAGCTAAAATTAGCATGTTTAAAGTGATTTTCATGCTTCTAGGGGCTCGGGAAGTTAATTAAATACCATTTGGAGGCATTTAATGTTCGAGCAAAAACGGCTGATTTTCGACAAAAGAGATAACACCCCCCATTACGTCCTGCTTCAGAAATGTGGAAAATGGTCCGTTTTCAAATGTTTTATTTTTGAACGTCAGTTCACATTTGTAGGTGGATCATCAGTGTTAGAGCTAAAATTAGCATGTTTAAAGTGATTTTCATGCTCCCAGGGGCTCGGGAAGTGAAATAAATACCATTTGGAGGCATTTAATGTTCGAGCAAAAACGGCTGATTTTCGACAAAAGAGATAACACCCCCCCATTACGTCCTGCTTCAGAAATGTGGAAAATGGTCCGTTTTCAAATGTTTTATTTTTGAACGTCAGTTCACATTTGTAGGTGGATCATCAGTGTTAGAGCTAAAATTAGCATGTTTAAAGTGATTTTCATGCTTCCAGGGGCTCGGGAAGTTAATTAAATACCATTTGGAGGCATTTAATGTTCGAGCAAAAACGGCTGATTTTCGACAAAAGAGATAACACCCCCCCATTACGTCATGCTTCAGAAATGTGGAAAATGGTCCGTTTTCAAATGTTTTATTTTTGAACGTCAGTTCACATTTGTAGGTGGATCATCAGTGTTAGAGCTAAAATTAGCATGTTTAAAGTGATTTTCATGCTCCCAGGGGCCCTAAACACAAGATTTATGGAATGGTTAAAAGTGCATGAAAATGGCCAATTTACCCACTCTGAGTTCTCAAAAAGGGTTTCTTCACCCCGGGAAGTTAATTAAATACCATTTAGAGGCATTTAATGTTCGAGCAAAAACGGCTGATTTTCGACAAAAGAGATAACACCCCCCCATTACGTCCTGCTTCAGAAATGTGGAAAATGGTCCGTTTTCAAATGTTTTATTTTTGAACGTCAGTTCACATTTGTAGGTGGATCATCAGTGTTAGAGCTAAAATTAGCATGTTTAAAGTGATTTTCATGCTCCCAGGGGCCCTAAACACAAGATTTATGGAATGGTTAAAAGTGCATGAAAATGGCCAATTTACCCACTCTGAGTTCTCAAAAAGGGTTTCTTCACCCCGGGAAGTTAATTAAATACCATTTGGAGGCATTTAATGTTCGAGCAAAAACGGCTGATGTTCGACAAAAGAGATAACACCCCCCCATTACGTCCTGCTTCAGAAATGTGGAAAATGGTCCGTTTTCAAATGTTTTATTTTTGAACGTCAGTTCACATTTGTAGGTGGATCATCAGTGTTAGAGCTAAAATTAGCCTGTTTAAAGTGATTTTCATGCTTCCAGGGGCCCTAAACACAAGATTTATGGAATGGTTAAAAGTGCATGAAAATGGCCAATTTACCCACTCTGAGTTCTCAAAAAGGGTTTCTTCACCCCGGGAAGTTAATTAAATACCATTTGGAGGCATTTAATGTTCGAGCAAAAACGGCTGATGTTCGACAAAAGAGATAACACCCCCCCATTACGTCCTGCTTCAGAAATGTGGAAAATGGTCCGTTTTCAAATGTTTTATTTTTGAACGACAGTTCACATTTGTAGGTGGATCATCAGTGTTAGAGCTAAAATTAGCATGTTTAAAGTGATTTTCATGCTTCCAGGGGCCCTAAACACAAGATTTATGGAATGGTTAAAAGTGCATGAAATTGGCCAATTTACCCACTCTGAGTTCTCAAAAAGGGTTTCTTCACCCCGGGAAGTGAAATGAATACCATTTGGAGGCATTTAATGTTCGAGCAAAAACAACTGATTTTCGACAAAAGAGATAACACCCCCCCATTACGTCCTGCTTCAGAAATGTGGAAAATGGTCCGTTTTCAAATGTTTTATTTTTGAACGTCAGTTCACATTTGTAGGTGGATCATCAGTGTTAGAGCTAAAATTAGCATGTTTAAAGTGATTTTCATGCTTCCAGGGGCTCGGGAAGTGAAATAAATACCATTTGGAGGCATTTAATGTTCGAGCAAAAACGGCTGATTTTCGACAAAAGAGATAACACCCCCCCCATTACGTCCTGCTTCAGAAATGTGGAAAATGGTCCGTTTTCAAATGTTTTATTTTTGAACGTCAGTTCACATTTGTAGGTGGATCATCAGTGTTAGAGCTAAAATTAGCATGTTTAAAGTGATTTTTATGCTTCCAGGGGCGCTGGAAGTTAATTAAATACCATTTGGAGGCATTTAATGTTCGAGCAAAAACGGCTGATTTTCGACAAAAGAGATAACACCCCCCCATTACGTCATGCTTCAGAAATGTGGAAAATGGTCCGTTTTCAAATGTTTTATTTTTGAACGTCAGTTCACATTTGTAGGTGGATCATCAGTGTTAGAGCTAAAATTAGCATGTTTAAAGTGATTTTCATGCTTCCAGGGGCTCGGGAAGTGAAATAAATACCATTTGGAGGCATTTAATGTTCGAGCAAAAACGGCTGATTTTCGACAAAAGAGATAACACCCCCCCATTACGTCCTGCTTCAGAAATGTGGAAAATGGTCCGTTTTCAAATGTTTTATTTTTGAACGTCAGTTCACATTTGTAGGTGGATCATCAGTGTTAGAGCTAAAATTAGCATGTTTAAAGTGATTTTCATGCTCCCAGGGGCTCGGGAAGTGAAATAAATACCATTTGGAGGCATTTAATGTTCGAGCAAAAACGGCTGATTTTCGACAAAAGAGATAACACCCCCCCATTACGTCCTGCTTCAGAAATGTGGAAAATGGTCCGTTTTCAAATGTTTTATTTTGGAACGTCAGTTCACATTTGTAGGTGGATCATCAGTGTTAGAGCTAAAATTAGCATGTTTAAAGTGATTTTCATGCTTCCAGGGGCTCGGGAAGTTAATTAAATACCATTTGGAGGAATTTAATGTTCGAGCAAAAACGGCTGATTTTCGACAAAAGAGATAACACCCCCCCATTACGTCCTGCTTCAGAAATGTGGAAAATGGTCCGTTTTCAAATGTTTTATTTTTGAACGTCAGTTCACATTTGTAGGTGGATCATCAGTGTTAGAGCTAAAATTAGTATGTTTAAAGTGATTTTCATGCTCCCAGGGGCCCTAAACACAAGATTTATGGAATGGTTAAAAGTGCATGAAAATGGCCAATTTACCCACTCTGAGTTCTCAAAAAGGGTTTCTTCACCCCGGGAAGTTAATTAAATACCATTTGGAGGCATTTAATGTTCGAGCAAAAACGGCTGATTTTCGACAAAAGAGATAACACCCCCCCATTACGTCATGCTTCAGAAATGTGGAAAATGGTCCGTTTTCAAATGTTTTATTTTTGAACGTCAGTTCACATTTGTAGGTGGATCATCAGTGTTAGAGCTAAAATTAGCATGTTTAAAGTGATTTTCATGCTCCCAGGGGCCCTAAACACAAGATTTATGGAATGGTTAAAAGTGCATGAAAATGGCCAATTTACCCACTCTGAGTTCTCAAAAAGGGTTTCTTCACCCCGGGAAGTTAACTAAATACCATTTGGAGGCATTTAATGTTCGAGCAAAAACGGCTGATTTTCGACAAAAGAGATAACACCCCCCCATTACGTCCTGCTTCAGAAATGTGGAAAATGGTCCGTTTTCAAATGTTTTATTTTTGAACGTCAGTTCACATTTGTAGGTGGATCATCAGTGTTAGAGCTAAAATTAGCATGTTTAAAGTGATTTTCATGCTCCCAGGGGCCCTAAACACAAGATTTATGGAATGGTTAAAAGTGCATGAAAATGGCCAATTTACCCACTCTGAGTTCTCAAAAAGGGTTTCTTCACCCCGGGAAGTTAATTAAATACCATTTGGAGGCATTTAATGTTCGAGCAAAAACGGCTGATGTTCGACAAAAGAGATAACACCCCCCCATTACGTCCTGCTTCAGAAATGTGGAAAATGGTCCGTTTTCAAATGTTTTATTTTTGAACGTCAGTTCACATTTGTAGGTGGATCATCAGTGTTAGAGCTAAAATTAGCATGTTTAAAGTGATTTTCATGCTTCCAGGGGCCCTAAACACAAGATTTATGGAATGGTTAAAAGTGCATGAAATTGGCCAATTTACCCACTCTGAGTTCTCAAAAAGGGTTTCTTCACCCCGGGAAGTGAAATAAATACCATTTGGAGGCATTTAATGTTCGAGCAAAAACGACTGATTTTCGACAAAAGAGATAACACCACCCCATTACGTCCTGCTTCAGAAATGTGGAAAATGGTCCGTTTTCAAATGTTTTATTTTTGAACGTCAGTTCACATTTGTAGGTGGATCATCAGTGTTAGAGCTAAAATTAGCATGTTTAAAGTTATTTTTATGCTTCCAGGGGCTCGGGAAGTGAAATAAATACCATTTGGAGGCATTTAATGTTCGAGCAAAAACGGCTGATTTTCGACAAAAGAGATAACACCCCCCCCCATTACGTCCTGCTTCAGAAATGTGGAAAATGGTCCGTTTTCAAATGTTTTATTATTGAACGTCAGTTCACATTTGTAGGTGGATCATCAGTGTTAGAGCTAAAATTAGCATGTTTAAAGAGATTTTCATGCTCCCAGGGGCTCGGGAAGTGAAATAAATACCATTTGGAGGCATTTCATGTTCGAGCAAAAACGGCTGATTTTCGACAAAAGAGATAACACCCCCCCATTACGTCCTGCTTCAGAAATGTGGAAAATGGTCCGTTTTCAAATGTTTTATTTTTGAACGTCAGTTCACATTTGTAGGTGGATCATCAGTGTTAGAGCTAAAATTAGCATGTTTAAAGTGATTTTCATGCTTCCAGGGGCTCGGGAAGTTAATTAAATACCATTTGGAGGCATTTAATGTTCGAGCAAAAACGGCTGATTTTCGACAAAAGAGATAACACCCCCCCATTACGTCCTGCTTCAGAAATGTGGAAAATGGTCCGTTTTCAAATGTTTTATTTTTGAACGTCAGTTCACATTTGTAGGTGGATCATCAGTGTTAGAGCTAAAATTAGCATGTTTAAAGTGATTTTCATGCTCCCAGGGGCCCTAAACACAAGATTTATGGAATGGTTAAAAGTGCATGAAAATGGCCAATTTACCCACTCTGAGTTCTCAAAAAGGGTTTCTTCACCCCGGGAAGTTAATTAAATACCATTTGGAGGCATTTAATGTTCGAGCAAAAACGGCTGATTTTCGACAAAAGAGATAACACCCCCCCATTACGTCATGCTTCAGAAATGTGGAAAATGGTCCGTTTTCAAATGTTTTATTTTTGAACGTCAGTTCACATTTGTAGGTGGATCATCAGTGTTAGAGCTAAAATTAGCATGTTTAAAGTGATTTTCGTGCTTCCAGGGGCTCGGGAAGTGAAATAAATACCATTTGGAGGCATTTAATGTTCGAGCAAAAACGGCTGATTTTCGACAAAAGAGATAACACCCCCCCATTACGTCCTGCTTCAGAAATGTGGAAAATGGTCCATTTCAAATGTTTTATTTTTGAACGTCAGTTCACATTTGTAGGTGGATCATCAGTGTTAGAGCTAAAATTAGCATGTTTAAAGTGATTTTTATGCTTCCAGGGGCGCTGGAAGTTAATTAAATACCATTTGGAGGCATTTAATGTTCGAGCAAAAAAGGCTGATTTTCGACAAAAGAGATAACACCCCCCCATTACGTCATGCTTCAGAAATGTGGAAAATGGTCCGTTTTCAAATGTTTTATTTTTGAACGTCAGTTCACATTTGTAGGTGGATCATCAGTGTTAGAGCTAAAATTAGCATGTTTAAAGTGATTTTCATGCTTCTAGGGGCTCGGGAAGTGAAATAAATACCATTTGGAGGCATTTAATGTTCGAGCAAAAACGGCTGATTTTCGACAAAAGAGATAACACCCCCCCATTACGTCCTGCTTCAGAAATGTGGAAAATGGTCCGTTTTCAAATGTTTTATTTTTGAACGTCAGTTCACATTTGTAGGTGGATCATCAGTGTTAGAGCTAAAATTAGCATGTTTAAAGTGATTTTCATGCTTCCAGGGGCTCGGGAAGTTAATTAAATACCATTTGGAGGCATTTAATGTTCGAGCAAAAACGGCTGATTTTCGACAAAAGAGATAACACCCCCCCATTACGTCATGCTTCAGAAATGTGGAAAATGGTCCGTTTTCAAATGTTTTATTTTTGAACGTCAGTTCACATTTGTAGGTGGATCATCAGTGTTAGAGCTAAAATTAGCATGTTTAAAGTGATTTTTATGCTTCCAGGGGCGCTGGAAGTTAATTAAATACCATTTGGAGGCATTTAATGTTCGAGCAAAAAAGGCTGATTTTCGACAAAAGAGATAACACCCCCCCATTACGTCATGCTTCAGAAATGTGGAAAATGGTCCGTTTTCAAATGTTTTATTTTTGAACGTCAGTTCACATTTGTAGGTGGATCATCAGTGTTAGAGCTAAAATTAGCATGTTTAAAGTGATTTTCATGCTTCTAGGGGCTCGGGAAGTGAAATAAATACCATTTGGAGGCATTTAATGTTCGAGCAAAAACGGCTGATTTTCGACAAAAGAGATAACACCCCCCCATTACGTCCTGCTTCAGAAATGTGGAAAATGGTCCGTTTTCAAATGTTTTATTTTTGAACGTCAGTTCACATTTGTAGGTGGATCATCAGTGTTAGAGCTAAAATTAGCATGTTTAAAGTGATTTTCATGCTTCCAGGGGCTCGGGAAGTTAATTAAATACCATTTGGAGGCATTTAATGTTCGAGCAAAAACGGCTGATTTTCGACAAAAGAGATAACACCCCCCCATTACGTCATGCTTCAGAAATGTGGAAAATGGTCCGTTTTCAAATGTTTTATTTTTGAACGTCAGTTCACATTTGTAGGTGGATCATCAGTGTTAGAGCTAAAATTAGCATGTTTAAAGTGATTTTCATGCTCCCAGGGGCCCTAAACACAAGATTTATGGAATGGTTAAAAGTGCATGAAAATGGCCAATTTACCCACTCTGAGTTCTCAAAAAGGGTTTCTTCACCCCGGGAAGTTAATTAAATACCATTTAGAGGCATTTAATGTTCGAGCAAAAACGGCTGATTTTCGACAAAAGAGATAACACCCCCCCATAACGTCCTGCTTCAGAAATGTGGAAAATGGTCCGTTTTCAAATGTTTTATTTTTGAACGTCAGTTCACATTTGTAGGTGGATCATCAGTGTTAGAGCTAAAATTAGCATGTTTAAAGTGATTTTCATGCTCCCAGGGGCCCTAAACACAAGATTTATGGAATGGTTAAAAGTGCATGAAAATGGCCAATTTACCCACTCTGAGTTCTCAAAAAGGGTTTCTTCACCCCGGGAAGTTAATTAAATACCATTTGGAGGCATTTAATGTTCGAGCAAAAACGGCTGATGTTCGACAAAAGAGATAACACCCCCCCATTACGTCCTGCTTCAGAAATGTGGAAAATGGTCCGTTTTCAAATGTTTTATTTTTGAACGTCAGTTCACATTTGTAGGTGGATCATCAGTGTTAGAGCTAAAATTAGCCTGTTTAAAGTGATTTTCATGCTTCCAGGGGCCCTAAACACAAGATTTATGGAATGGTTAAAAGTGCATGAAAATGGCCAATTTACCCACTCTGAGTTCTCAAAAAGGGTTTCTTCACCCCGGGAAGTGAAATAAATACCATTTGAAGGCATTTAATGTTCGAGCAAAAACGGCTGATTTTCGACAAAAGAGATAACACCCCCCCATTACGTCCTGCTTCAGAAATGTGGAAAATGGTCCGTTTTCAAATGTTTTATTTTTGAACGTCAGTTCACATTTGTAGGTGGATCATCAGTGTTAGAGCTAAAATTAGCATGTTTAAAGTGATTTTTATGCTTCCAGGGGCTCGGGAAGTTAATTAAATACCATTTGGAGGCATTTAATGTTCGAGCAAAAACGGCTGATTTTCGACAAAAGAGATAACACCCCCCCATTACGTCATGCTTCAGAAATGTGGAAAATGGTCCGTTTCCAAATGTTTTATTTTTGAACGTCAGTTCACATTTGTAGGTGGATCATCAGTGTTAGAGCTAAAATTAGCATGTTTAAAGTGATTTTCATGCTTCCAGGGGCCCTAAACACAAGATTTATGGAATGGTTAAAAGTGCATGAAAATGGCCAATTTACCCACTCTGAGTTCTCAAAAAGGGTTTCTTCACCCCGGGAAGTGAAATAAATAACATTTGGAGGCATTTAATGTTCGAGCAAAAACGGCTGATTTTCGACAAAAGAGATAACACCCCCCCATTACGTCATGCTTCAGAAATGTGGAAAATGGTCCGTTTTCAAATGTTTTATTTTTGAACGTCAGTTCACATTTGTAGGTGGATCATCAGTGTTAGAGCTAAAATTAGCATGTTTAAAGTGATTTTCATGCTTCCAGGGGCTCGGGAAGTGAAATAAATACCATTTGGAGGCATTTAATGTTCGAGCAAAAACGGCTGATTTTCGACAAAAGAGATAACACCCCCCCATTACGTCCTGCTTCAGAAATGTGGAAAATGGTCCATTTCAAATGTTTTATTTTTGAACGTCAGTTCACATTTGTAGGTGGATCATCAGTGTTAGAGCTAAAATTAGCATGTTTAAAGTGATTTTTATGCTTCCAGGGGCGCTGGAAGTTAATTAAATACCATTTGGAGGCATTTAATGTTCGAGCAAAAAAGGCTGATTTTCGACAAAAGAGATAACACCCCCCCATTACGTCATGCTTCAGAAATGTGGAAAATGGTCCGTTTTCAAATGTTTTATTTTTGAACGTCAGTTCACATTTGTAGGTGGATCATCAGTGTTAGAGCTAAAATTAGCATGTTTAAAGTGATTTTCATGCTTCTAGGGGCTCGGGAAGTGAAATAAATACCATTTGGAGGCATTTAATGTTCGAGCAAAAACGGCTGATTTTCGACAAAAGAGATAACACCCCCCCATTACGTCCTGCTTCAGAAATGTGGAAAATGGTCCGTTTTCAAATGTTTTATTTTTGAACGTCAGTTCACATTTGTAGGTGGATCATCAGTGTTAGAGCTAAAATTAGCATGTTTAAAGTGATTTTCATGCTTCCAGGGGCTCGGGAAGTTAATTAAATACCATTTGGAGGCATTTAATGTTCGAGCAAAAACGGCTGATTTTCGACAAAAGAGATAACACCCCCCCATTACGTCATGCTTCAGAAATGTGGAAAATGGTCCGTTTTCAAATGTTTTATTTTTGAACGTCAGTTCACATTTGTAGGTGGATCATCAGTGTTAGAGCTAAAATTAGCATGTTTAAAGTGATTTTCATGCTCCCAGGGGCCCTAAACACAAGATTTATGGAATGGTTAAAAGTGCATGAAAATGGCCAATTTACCCACTCTGAGTTCTCAAAAAGGGTTTCTTCACCCCGGGAAGTTAATTAAATACCATTTAGAGGCATTTAATGTTCGAGCAAAAACGGCTGATTTTCGACAAAAGAGATAACACCCCCCCATAACGTCCTGCTTCAGAAATGTGGAAAATGGTCCGTTTTCAAATGTTTTATTTTTGAACGTCAGTTCACATTTGTAGGTGGATCATCAGTGTTAGAGCTAAAATTAGCATGTTTAAAGTGATTTTCATGCTCCCAGGGGCCCTAAACACAAGATTTATGGAATGGTTAAAAGTGCATGAAAATGGCCAATTTACCCACTCTGAGTTCTCAAAAAGGGTTTCTTCACCCCGGGAAGTTAATTAAATACCATTTGGAGGCATTTAATGTTCGAGCAAAAACGGCTGATGTTCGACAAAAGAGATAACACCCCCCCATTACGTCCTGCTTCAGAAATGTGGAAAATGGTCCGTTTTCAAATGTTTTATTTTTGAACGTCAGTTCACATTTGTAGGTGGATCATCAGTGTTAGAGCTAAAATTAGCATGTTTAAAGTGATTTTCATGCTTCCAGGGGCCCTAAACACAAGATTTATGGAATGGTTAAAAGTGCATGAAAATGGCCAATTTACCCACTCTGAGTTCTCAAAAAGGGTTTCTTCACCCCGGGAAGTGAAATAAATAACATTTGGAGGCATTTAATGTTCGAGCAAAAACGGCTGATTTTCGACAAAAGAGATAACACCCCCCCATTACGTCCTGCTTCAGAAATGTGGAAAATGGTCCGTTTTCAAATGTTTTATTTTTGAACGTCAGTTCACATTTGTAGGTGGATCATCAGTGTTAGAGCTAAAATTAGCATGTTTAAAGTGATTTTTATGCTTCCAGGGGCTCGGGAAGTGAAATAAATACCATTTGGAGGCATTTAATGTTCGAGCAAAAACGGCTGATTTTCGACAAAAGAGATAACACCCCCCCATTACGTCCTGCTTCAGAAATGTGGAAAATGGTCCGTTTTCAAATGTTTTATTTTTGAACGTCAGTTCACATTTGTAGGTGGATCATCAGTGTTAGAGCTAAAATTAGCATGTTTAAAGTGATTTTCATGCTCCCAGGGGCCCTAAACACAAGATTTATGGAATGGTTAAAAGTGCATGAAAATGGCCAATTTACCCACTCTGAGTTCTCAAAAAGGGTTTCTTCACCCCGGGAAGTTAATTAAATACCATTTGGAGGCATTTAATGTTCGAGCAAAAACGGCTGATTTTCGACAAAAGAGATAACACCCCCCCATTACGTCATGCTTCAGAAATGTGGAAAATGGTCCGTTTTCAAATGTTTTATTTTTGAACGTCAGTTCACATTTGTAGGTGGATCATCAGTGTTAGAGCTAAAATTAGCACGTTTAAAGTGATTTTCATGCTTCCAGGGGCCCTAAACACAAGATTTATGGAATGGTTAAAAGTGCATGAAAATGGCCAATTTACCCACTCTGAGTTCTCAAAAAGGGTTTCTTCACCCCGGGAAGTTAATTAAATACCATTTGGAGGCATTTAATGTTCGAGCAAAAACGGCTGATTTTCGACAAAAGAGATAACACCCCCCCATTACGTCATGCTTCAGAAATGTGGAAAATGGTCCGTTTTCAAATGTTTTATTTTTCAACGTCAGTTCACATTTGTAGGTGGATCATCAGTGTTAGAGCTAAAATTAGCATGTTTAAAGTGATTTTCATGCTTCCAGGGGCCCTAAACACAAGATTTATGGAATGGTTAAAAGTGCATGAAAATGGCCAATTTACCCACTCTGAGTTCTCAAAAAGGGTTTCTTCACCCCGGGAAGTGAAATAAATACCATTTGGAGGCATTTAATGTTCGAGCAAAAACGGCTGATTTTCGACAAAAGAGATAACACCCCCCCATTACGTCATGCTTCAGAAATGTGGAAAATGGTCCGTTTTCAAATGTTTTATTTTTGAACGTCAGTTCACATTTGTAGGTGGATCATCAGTGTTAGAGCTAAAATTAGCATGTTTAAAGTGATTTTCATGCTTCCAGGGGCTCGGGAAGTGAAATAAATACCATTTGGAGGCATTTAATGTTCGAGCAAAAACGGCTGATTTTCGACAAAAGAGATAACACCCCCCCATTACGTCATGCTTCAGAAATGTGGAAAATGGTCCGTTTTCAAATGTTTTATTTTTGAACGTCAGTTCACATTTGTAGGTGGATCATCAGTGTTAGAGCTAAAATTAGCATGTTTAAAGTGATTTTCATGCTCCCAGGGGCCCTAAACACAAGATTTATGGAATGGTTAAAAGTGCATGAAAATGGCCAATTTACCCACTCTGAGTTCTCAAAAAGGGTTTCTTCACCCCGGGAAGTTAATTAAATACCATTTGGAGGCATTTAATGTTCGAGCAAAAACGGCTGATGTTCGACAAAAGAGATAACACCCCCCCATTACGTCCTGCTTCAGAAATGTGGAAAATGGTCCGTTTTCAAATGTTTTATTTTTGAACGTCAGTTCACATTTGTAGGTGGATCATCAGTGTTAGAGCTAAAATTAGCCTGTTTAAAGTGATTTTCATGCTTCCAGGGGCCCTAAACACAAGATTTATGGAATGGTTAAAAGTGCATGAAAATGGCCAATTTACCCACTCTGAGTTCTCAAAAAGGGTTTCTTCACCCCGGGAAGTGAAATAAATACCATTTGGAGGCATTTAATGTTCGAGCAAAAACGGCTGATTTTCGACAAAAGAGATAACACCCCCCCATTACGTCCTGCTTCAGAAATGTGGAAAATGGTCCGTTTTCAAATGTTTTATTTTTGAACGTCAGTTCACATTTGTAGGTGGATCATCAGTGTTAGAGCTAAAATTAGCATGTTTAAAGTGATTTTTATGCTTCCAGGGGCTCGGGAAGTTAATTAAATACCATTTGGAGGCATTTAATGTTCGAGCAAAAACGGCTGATTTTCGACAAAAGAGATAACACCCCCCCATTACGTCATGCTTCAGAAATGTGGAAAATGGTCCGTTTCCAAATGTTTTATTTTTGAACGTCAGTTCACATTTGTAGGTGGATCATCAGTGTTAGAGCTAAAATTAGCATGTTTAAAGTGATTTTCATGCTTCCAGGGGCCCTAAACACAAGATTTATGGAATGGTTAAAAGTGCATGAAAATGGCCAATTTACCCACTCTGAGTTCTCAAAAAGGGTTTCTTCACCCCGGGAAGTGAAATAAATAACATTTGGAGGCATTTAATGTTCGAGCAAAAACGGCTGATTTTCGACAAAAGAGATAACACCCCCCCATTACGTCCTGCTTCAGAAATGTGGAAAATGGTCCGTTTTCAAATGTTTTATTTTTGAACGTCAGTTCACATTTGTAGGTGGATCATCAGTGTTAGAGCTAAAATTAGCATGTTTAAAGTGATTTTTATGCTTCCAGGGGCTCGGGAAGTGAAATAAATACCATTTGGAGGCATTTAATGTTCGAGCAAAAACGGCTGATTTTCGACAAAAGAGATAACACCCCCCCATTACGTCCTGCTTCAGAAATGTGGAAAATGGTCCGTTTTCAAATGTTTTATTTTTGAACGTCAGTTCACATTTGTAGGTGGATCATCAGTGTTAGAGCTAAAATTAGCATGTTTAAAGTGATTTTCATGTTCCCAGGGGCCCTAAACACAAGATTTATGGAATGGTTAAAAGTGCATGAAAATGGCCAATTTACCCACTCTGAGTTCTCAAAAAGGGTTTCTTCACCCCGGGAAGTTAATTAAATACCATTTGGAGGCATTTAATGTTCGAGCAAAAACGGCTGATTTTCGACAAAAGAGATAACACCCCCCCATTACGTCCTGCTTCAGAAATGTGGAAAATGGTCCGTTTTCAAATGTTTTATTTTTGAACGTCAGTTCACATTTGTAGGTGGATCATCAGTGTTAGAGCTAAAATTAGCATGTTTAAAGTGATTTTCATGCTTCCAGGGGCCCTAAACACAAGATTTATGGAATGGTTAAAAGTGCATGAAAATGGCCAATTTACCCACTCTGAGTTCTCAAAAAGGGTTTCTTCACCCCGGGAAGTTAATTAAATACCATTTGGAGGCATTTAATGTTCGAGCAAAAACGGCTGATTTTCGACAAAAGAGATAACACCCCCCCATTACGTCATGCTTCAGAAATGTGGAAAATGGTCCGTTTTCAAATGTTTTATTTTTGAACGTCAGTTCACATTTGTAGGTGGATCATCAGTGTTAGAGCTAAAATTAGCATGTTTAAAGTGATTTTCATGCTCCCAGGGGCCCTAAACACAAGATTAATGGAATGGTTAAAAGTGCATGAAAATGGCCAATTTACCCACTCTGAGTTCTCAAAAAGGGTTTCTTCACCCCGGGAAGTTAATTAAATACCATTTGGAGGCATTTAATGTTCGAGCAAAAACGGCTGATTTTCGACAAAAGAGATAACACCCCCCCATTACGTCCTGCTTCAGAAATGTGGGAAATGGTCCGTTTTCAAATGTTTTATTTTTGAACGTCAGTTCACATTTGTAGGTGGATCATCAGTGTTAGAGCTAAAATTAGCATGTTTAAAGTGATTTTCATGCTCCCAGGGGCCCTAAACACAAGATTTATGGAATGGTTAAAAGTGCATGAAAATGGCCAATTTACCCACTCTGAGTTCTCAAAAAGGGTTTCTTCACCCCGGGAAGTTAATTAAATACCATTTGGAGGCATTTAATGTTCGAGCAAAAACGGCTGATTTTCGACAAAAGAGATAACACCCCCCCATTACGTCATGCTTCAGAAATGTGGAAAATGGTCCGTTTTCAAATGTTTTATTTTTGAACGTCAGTTCACATTTGTAGGTGGATCATCAGTGTTAGAGCTAAAATTAGCATGTTTAAAGTGATTTTCATGCTCCCAGGGGCCCTAAACACAAGATTTATGGAATGGTTAAAAGTGCATGAAAATGGCCAATTTACCCACTCTGAGTTCTCAAAAAGGGTTTCTTCACCCCGGGAAGTTAATTAAATACCATTTGGAGGCATTTAATGTTCGAGCAAAAACGGCTGATTTTCGACAAAAGAGATAACACCCCCCCATTACGTCCTGCTTCAGAAATGTGGAAAATGGTCCGTTTTCAAATGTTTTATTTTTGAACGTCAGTTCACATTTGTAGGTGGATCATCAGTGTTAGAGCTAAAATTAGCATGTTTAAAGTGATTTTTATGCTTCCAGGGGCTCGGGAAGTTAATTAAATACCATTTGGAGGCATTTAATGTTCGAGCAAAAACGGCTGATTTTCGACAAAAGAGATAACACCCCCCCATTACGTCCTGCTTCAGAAATGTGGAAAATGGTCCGTTTTCAAATGTTTTATTTTTGAACGTCAGTTCACATTTGTAGGTGGATCATCAGTGTTAGAGCTAAAATTAGCATGTTTAAAGTGATTTTCATGCTCCCAGGGGCTCGGGAAGTGAAATAAATACCATTTGGAGGCATTTAATGTTCGAGCAAAAACGGCTGATTTTCGACAAAAGAGATAACACCCCCCCATTACGTCCTGCTTCAGAAATGTGGAAAATGGTCCGTTTTCAAATGTTTTATTTTTGAACGTCAGTTCACATTTGTAGGTGGATCATCAGTGTTAGAGCTAAAATTAGCATGTTTAAAGTGATTTTCATGCTTCCAGGGGCTCGGGAAGTTAATTAAATACCATTTGGAGGCATTTAATGTTCGAGCAAAAACGGCTGATTTTCGACAAAAGAGATAACACCCCCCCATTACGTCCTGCTTCAGAAATGTGGAAAATGGTCCGTTTTCAAATGTTTTATTTTTGAACGTCAGTTCACATTTGTAGGTGGATCATCAGTGTTAGAGCTAAAATTAGCATGTTTAAAGTGATTTTCATGCTCCCAGGGGCCCTAAACACAAGATTTATGGAATGGTTAAAAGTGCATGAAAATGGCCAATTTACCCACTCTGAGTTCTCAAAAAGGGTTTCTTCACCCCGGGAAGTTAATTAAATACCATTTGGAGGCATTTAATGTTCGAGCAAAAACGGCTGATTTTCGACAAAAGAGATAACACCCCCCCATTACGTCATGCTTCAGAAATGTGGAAAATGGTCCGTTTTCAAATGTTTTATTTTTGAACGTCAGTTCACATTTGTAGGTGGATCATCAGTGTTAGAGCTAAAATTAGCATGTTTAAAGTGATTTTCATGCTCCCAGGGGCCCTAAACACAAGATTTATGGAATGGTTAAAAGTGCATGAAAATGGCCAATTTACCCACTCTGAGTTCTCAAAAAGGGTTTCTTCACCCCGGGAAGTTAAGTAAATACCATTTGGAGGCATTTAATGTTCGAGCAAAAACGGCTGATTTTCGACAAAAGAGATAACACCCCCCCATTACGTCCTGCTTCAGAAATGTGGAAAATGGTCCGTTTTCAAATGTTTTATTTTTGAACGTCAGTTCACATTTGTAGGTGGATCATCAGTGTTAGAGCTAAAATTAGCATGTTTAAAGTGATTTTCATGCTCCCAGGGGCCCTAAACACAAGATTTATGGAATGGTTAAAAGTGCATGAAAATGGCCAATTTACCCACTCTGAGTTCTCAAAAAGGGTTTCTTCACCCCGGGAAGTTAATTAAATACCATTTGGAGGCATTTAATGTTCGAGCAAAAACGGCTGATGTTCGACAAAAGAGATAACACCCCCCCATTACGTTCTGCTTCAGAAATGTGGAAAATGGTCCGTTTTCAAATGTTTTATTTTTGAACGTCAGTTCACATTTGTAGGTGGATCATCAGTGTTAGAGCTAAAATTAGCATGTTTAAAGTGATGTTCATGCTTCCAGGGGCCCTAAACACAAGATTTATGGAATGGTTAAAAGTGCATGAAATTGGCCAATTTACCCACTCTGAGTTCTCAAAAAGGGTTTCTTCACCCCGGGAAGTGAAATAAATACCATTTGGAGGCATTTAATGTTCGAGCAAAAACGACTGATTTTCGACAAAAGAGATAACACCCCCCCATTACGTCCTGCTTCAGAAATGTGGAAAATGGTCCGTTTTCAAATGTTTTATTTTTGAACGTCAGTTCACATTTGTAGGTGGATCATCAGTGTTACAGCTAAAATTAGCATGTTTAAAGTGATTTTCATGCTTCCAGGGGCTCGGGAAGTGAAATAAATACCATTTGGAGGCATTTAATGTTCGAGCAAAAACGGCTGATTTTCGACAAAAGAGATAACACCCCCCCATTACGTCCTGCTTCAGAAATGTGGAAAATGGTCCGTTTTCAAATGTTTTATTTTTGAACGTCAGTTCACATTTGTAGGTGGATCATCAGTGTTAGAGCTAAAATTAGCATGTTTAAAGTGATTTTCATGCTTCCAGGGGCTCGGGAAGTGAAATAAATACCATTTGGAGGCATTTAATGTTCGAGCAAAAACGGCTGATTTTCGACAAAAGAGATAACACCCCCCCATTACGTCCTGCTTCAGAAATGTGGAAAATGGTCCGTTTTCAAATGTTTTATTTTTGAACGTCAGTTCACATTTGTAGGTGGATCATCAGTGTTAGAGCTAAAATTAGCATGTTTAAAGTGATTTTCATGCTCCCAGGGGCTCGGGAAGTGAAATAAATACCATTTGGAGGCATTTAATGTTCGAGCAAAAACGGCTGATTTTCGACAAAAGAGATAACACCCCCCCATTACGTCCTGCTTCAGAAATGTGGAAAATGGTCCGTTTTCAAATGTTTTATTTTTGAACGTCAGTTCACATTTGTAGGTGGATCATCAGTGTTAGAGCTAAAATTAGCATGTTTAAAGTGATTTTCATGCTTCCAGGGGCTCGGGAAGTTAATTAAATACCATTTGGAGGCATTTAATGTTCGAGCAAAAACGGCTGATTTTCGACAAAAGAGATAACACCCCCCCATTACGTCCTGCTTCAGAAATGTGGAAAATGGTCCGTTTTCAAATGTTTTATTTTTGAACGTCAGTTCACATTTGTAGGTGGATCATCAGTGTTAGAGCTAAAATTAGCATGTTTAAAGTGATTTTCATGCTCCCAGGGGCCCTAAACACAAGATTTATGGAATGGTTAAAAGTGCATGAAAATGGCCAATTTACCCACTCTGAGTTCTCAAAAAGGGTTTCTTCACCCCGGGAAGTTAATTAAATACCATTTGGAGGCATTTAATGTTCGAGCAAAAACGGCTGATTTTCGACAAAAGAGATAACACCCCCCCATTACGTCATGCTTCAGAAATGTGGAAAATGGTCCGTTTTCAAATGTTTTATTTTTGAACGTCAGTTCACATTTGTAGGTGGATCATCAGTGTTAGAGCTAAAATTAGCATGTTTAAAGTGATTTTCATGCTTCCAGGGGCTCGGGAAGTGAAATAAATACCATTTGGAGGCATTTAATGTTCGAGCAAAAACGGCTGATTTTCGACAAAAGAGATAACACCCCCCCATTACGTCCTGCTTCAGAAATGTGGAAAATGGTCCATTTCAAATGTTTTATTTTTGAACGTCAGTTCACATTTGTAGGTGGATCATCAGTGTTAGAGCTAAAATTAGCATGTTTAAAGTGATTTTTATGCTTCCAGGGGCGCTGGAAGTTAATTAAATACCATTTGGAGGCATTTAATGTTCGAGCAAAAACGGCTGATTTTCGACAAAAGAGATAACACCCCCCCATTACGTCATGCTTCAGAAATGTGGAAAATGGTCCGTTTTCAAATGTTTTATTTTTGAACGTCAGTTCACATTTGTAGGTGGATCATCAGTGTTAGAGCTAAAATTAGCATGTTTAAAGTGATTTTCATGCTTCTAGGGGCTCGGGAAGTGAAATAAATACCATTTGGAGGCATTTAATGTTCGAGCAAAAACGGCTGATTTTCGACAAAAGAGATAACACCCCCCCATTACGTCCTGCTTCAGAAATGTGGAAAATGGTCCGTTTTCAAATGTTTTATTTTTGAACGTCAGTTCACATTTGTAGGTGGATCATCAGTGTTAGAGCTAAAATTAGCATGTTTAAAGTGATTTTCATGCTCCCAGGGGCTCGGGAAGTGAAATAAATACCATTTGGAGGCATTTAATGTTCGAGCAAAAACGGCTGATTTTCGACAAAAGAGATAACACCCCCCCATTACGTCCTGCTTCAGAAATGTGGAAAATGGTCCGTTTTCAAATGTTTTATTTTTGAACGTCAGTTCACATTTGTAGGTGGATCATCAGTGTTAGAGCTAAAATTAGCATGTTTAAAGTGATTTTCATGCTCCCAGGGGCCCTAAACACAAGATTTATGGAATGGTTAAAAGTGCATGAAAATGGCCAATTTACCCACTCTGAGTTCTCAAAAAGGGTTTTTTCACCCCGGGAAGTTAATTAAATACCATTTAGAGGCATTTAATGTTCGAGCAAAAACGGCTGATTTTCGACAAAAGAGATAACACCCCCCCATAACGTCCTGCTTCAGAAATGTGGAAAATGGTCCGTTTTCAAATGTTTTATTTTTGAACGTCAGTTCACATTTGTAGGTGGATCATCAGTGTTAGAGCTAAAATTAGCATGTTTAAAGTGATTTTCATGCTCCCAGGGGCCCTAAACACAAGATTTATGGAATGGTTAAAAGTGCATGAAAATGGCCAATTTACCCACTCTGAGTTCTCAAAAAGGGTTTCTTCACCCCGGGAAGTTAATTAAATACCATTTGGAGGCATTTAATGTTCGAGCAAAAACGGCTGATGTTCGACAAAAGAGATAACACCCCCCCATTACGTCCTGCTTCAGAAATGTGGAAAATGGTCCGTTTTCAAATGTTTTATTTTTGAACGTCAGTTCACATTTGTAGGTGGGTCATCAGTGTTAGAGCTAAAATTAGCCTGTTTAAAGTGATTTTCATGCTTCCAGGGGCCCTAAACACAAGATTTATGGAATGGTTAAAAGTGCATGAAAATGGCCAATTTACCCACTCTGAGTTCTCAAAAAGGGTTTCTTCACCCCGGGAAGTGAAATAAATACCATTTGGAGGCATTTAATGTTCGAGCAAAAACGGCTGATTTTCGACAAAAGAGATAACACCCCCCCATTACGTCCTGCTTCAGAAATGTGGAAAATGGTCCGTTTTCAAATGTTTTATTTTTGAACGTCAGTTCACATTTGTAGGTGGATCATCAGTGTTAGAGCTAAAATTAGCATGTTTAAAGTGATTTTTATGCTTCCAGGGGCTCGGGAAGTTAATTAAATACCATTTGGAGGCATTTAATGTTCGAGCAAAAACGGCTGATTTTCGACAAAAGAGATAACACCCCCCCATTACGTCATGCTTCAGAAATGTGGAAAATGGTCCGTTTCCAAATGTTTTATTTTTGAACGTCAGTTCACATTTGTAGGTGGATCATCAGTGTTAGAGCTAAAATTAGCATGTTTAAAGTGATTTTCATGCTTCCAGGGGCCCTAAACACAAGATTTATGGAATGGTTAAAAGTGCATGAAAATGGCCAATTTACCCACTCTGAGTTCTCAAAAAGGGTTTCTTCACCCCGGGAAGTGAAATAAATAACATTTGGAGGCATTTAATGTTCGAGCAAAAACGGCTGATTTTCGACAAAAGAGATAACACCCCCCCATTACGTCCTGCTTCAGAAATGTGGAAAATGGTCCGTTTTCAAATGTTTTATTTTTGAACGTCAGTTCACATTTGTAGGTGGATCATCAGTGTTAGAGCTAAAATTAGCATGTTTAAAGTGATTTTTATGCTTCCAGGGGCTCGGGAAGTGAAATAAATACCATTTGGAGGCATTTAATGTTCGAGCAAAAACGGCTGATTTTCGACAAAAGAGATAACACCCCCCCATTACGTCCTGCTTCAGAAATGTGGAAAATGGTCCGTTTTCAAATGTTTTATTTTTGAACGTCAGTTCACATTTGTAGGTGGATCATCAGTGTTAGAGCTAAAATTAGCATGTTTAAAGTGATTTTCATGCTCCCAGGGGCCCTAAACACAAGATTTATGGAATGGTTAAAAGTGCATGAAAATGGCCAATTTACCCACTCTGAGTTCTCAAAAAGGGTTTCTTCACCCCGGGAAGTTAATTAAATACCATTTGGAGGCATTTAATGTTCGAGCAAAAACGGCTGATTTTCGACAAAAGAGATAACACCCCCCCATTACGTCCTGCTTCAGAAATGTGGAAAATGGTCCGTTTTCAAATGTTTTATTTTTGAACGTCAGTTCACATTTGTAGGTGGATCATCAGTGTTAGAGCTAAAATTAGCATGTTTAAAGTGATTTTCATGCTTCCAGGGGCCCTAAACACAAGATTTATGGAATGGTTAAAAGTGCATGAAAATGGCCAATTTACCCACTCTGAGTTCTCAAAAAGGGTTTCTTCACCCCGGGAAGTTAATTAAATACCATTTGGAGGCATTTAATGTTCGAGCAAAAACGGCTGATTTTCGACAAAAGAGATAACACCCCCCCATTACGTCATGCTTCAGAAATGTGGAAAATGGTCCGTTTTCAAATGTTTTATTTTTGAACGTCAGTTCACATTTGTAGGTGGATCATCAGTGTTAGAGCTAAAATTAGCATGTTTAAAGTGATTTTCATGCTCCCAGGGGCCCTAAACACAAGATTTATGGAATGGTTAAAAGTGCATGAAAATGGCCAATTTACCCACTCTGAGTTCTCAAAAAGGGTTTCTTCACCCCGGGAAGTTAATTAAATACCATTTGGAGGCATTTAATGTTCGAGCAAAAACGGCTGATTTTCGACAAAAGAGATAACACCCCCCCATTACGTCCTGCTTCAGAAATGTGGGAAATGGTCCGTTTTCAAATGTTTTATTTTTGAACGTCAGTTCACATTTGTAGGTGGATCATCAGTGTTAGAGCTAAAATTAGCATGTTTAAAGTGATTTTCATGCTTCCAGGGGCCCTAAACACAAGATTTATGGAATGGTTAAAAGTGCATGAAAATGGCCAATTTACCCACTCTGAGTTCTCAAAAAGGGTTTCTTCACCCCGGGAAGTTAATTAAATACCATTTGGAGGCATTTAATGTTCGAGCAAAAACGGCTGATTTTCGACAAAAGAGATAACACCCCCCCATTACGTCATGCTTCAGAAATGTGGAAAATGGTCCGTTTTCAAATGTTTTATTTTTGAACGTCAGTTCACATTTGTAGGTGGATCATCAGTGTTAGAGCTAAAATTAGCATGTTTAAAGTGATTTTCATGCTCCCAGGGGCCCTAAACACAAGATTTATGGAATGGTTAAAAGTGCATGAAAATGGCCAATTTACCCACTCTGAGTTCTCAAAAAGGGTTTCTTCACCCCGGGAAGTTAATTAAATACCATTTGGAGGCATTTAATGTTCGAGCAAAAACGGCTGATTTTCGACAAAAGAGATAACACCCCCCCATTACGTCCTGCTTCAGAAATGTGGAAAATGGTCCGTTTTCAAATGTTTTATTTTTGAACGTCAGTTCACATTTGTAGGTGGATCATCAGTGTTAGAGCTAAAATTAGCATGTTTAAAGTGATTTTTATGCTTCCAGGGGCTCGGGAAGTTAATTAAATACCATTTGGAGGCATTTAATGTTCGAGCAAAAACGGCTGATTTTCGACAAAAGAGATAACACCCCCCCATTACGTCCTGCTTCAGAAATGTGGAAAATGGTCCGTTTTCAAATGTTTTATTTTTGAACGTCAGTTCACATTTGTAGGTGGATCATCAGTGTTAGAGCTAAAATTAGCATGTTTAAAGTGATTTTTATGCTTCCAGGGGCGCTGGAAGTTAATTAAATACCATTTGGAGGCATTTAATGTTCGAGCAAAAACGGCTGATTTTCGACAAAAGAGATAACACCCCCCCATTACGTCATGCTTCAGAAATGTGGAAAATGGTCCATTTTCAAATGTTTTATTTTTGAACGTCAGTTCACATTTGTAGGTGGATCATCAGTGTTAGAGCTAAAATTAGCATGTTTAAAGTGATTTTCATGCTTCCAGTGGCTCGGGAAGTGAAATAAATACCATTTGGAGGCATTTAATGTTCGAGCAAAAACGGCTGATTTTCGACAAAAGAGATAACACCCCCCCATTACGTCCTGCTTCAGAAATGTGGAAAATGGTCCGTTTTCAAATGTTTTATTTTTGAACGTCAGTTCACATTTGTAGGTGGATCATCAGTGTTAGAGCTAAAATTAGCATGTTTAAAGTGATTTTTATGCTTCCAGGGGCGCTGGAAGTTAATTAAATACCATTTGGAGGCATTTAATGTTCGAGCAAAAACGGCTGATTTTCGACAAAAGAGATAACACCCCCCCATTACGTCCTGCTTCAGAAATGTGGAAAATGGTCCGTTTTCAAATGTTTTATTTTTGAACGTCAGTTCACATTTGTAGGTGGATCATCAGTGTTAGAGCTAAAATTAGCATGTTTAAAGTGATTTTCATGCTCCCAGGGGCTCGGGACGTGAAATAAATACCATTTGGAGGCATTTAATGTTCGAGCAAAAACGGCTGATTTTCGACAAAAGAGATAACACCCCCCCATTACGTCCTGCTTCAGAAATGTGGAAAATGGTCCGTTTTCAAATGTTTTATTTTTGAACGTCAGTTCACATTTGTAGGTGGATCATCAGTGTTAGAGCTAAAATTAGCATGTTTAAAGTGATTTTCATGCTTCCAGGGGCTCGGGAAGTTAATTAAATACCATTTGGAGGCATTTAATGTTCGAGCAAAAACGGCTGATTTTCGACAAAAGAGATAACACCCCCCCATTACGTCCTGCTTCAGAAATGTGGAAAATGGTCCGTTTTCAAATGTTTTATTTTTGAACGTCAGTTCACATTTGTAGGTGGATCATCAGTGTTAGAGCTAAAATTAGCATGTTTAAAGTGATTTTCATGCTCCCAGGGGCCCTAAACACAAGATTTATGGAATGGTTAAAAGTGCATGAAAATGGCCAATTTACCCACTATGAGTTCTCAAAAAGGGTTTCTTCACCCCGGGAAGTTAATTAAATACCATTTGGAGGCATTTAATGTTCGAGCAAAAACGGCTGATTTTCGACAAAAGAGATAACACCCCCCCATTACGTCATGCTTCAGAAATGTGGAAAATGGTCCGTTTTCAAATGTTTTATTTTTGAACGTCAGTTCACATTTGTAGGTGGTTCATCAGTGTTAGAGCTAAAATTAGCATTTTTAAAGTGATTTTCATGCTCCCAGGGGCCCTAAACACAAGATTTATGGAATGGTTAAAAGTGCATGAAAATGGCCAATTTACCCACTCTGAGTTCTCAAAAAGGGTTTCTTCACCCCGGGAAGTTAATTAAATACCAATTGGAGGCATTTAATGTTCGAGCAAAAACGGCTGATTTTCGACAAAAGAGATAACACCCCCCCATTACGTCCTGCTTCAGAAATGTGGAAAATGGTCCGTTTTCAAATGTTTTATTTTTGAACGTCAGTTCACATTTGTAGGTGGATCATCAGTGTTAGAGCTAAAATTAGCATGTTTAAAGTGATTTTCATGCTCCCAGGGGCCCTAAACACAAGATTTATGGAATGGTTAAAAGTGCATGAAAATGGCCAATTTACCCACTCTGAGTTCTCAAAAAGGGTTTCTTCACCCCGGGAAGTTAATTAAATACCATTTGGAGGCATTTAATGTTCGAGCAAAAACGGCTGATGTTCGACAAAAGAGATAACACCCCCCCATTACGTCCTGCTTCAGAAATGTGGAAAATGGTCCGTTTTCAAATGTTTTATTTTTGAACGTCAGTTCACATTTGTAGGTGGATCATCAGTGTTAGAGCTAAAATTAGCATGTTTAAAGTGATTTTCATGCTTCCAGGGGCCCTAAACACAAGATTTATGGAATGGTTAAAAGTGCATGAAATTGGCCAATTTACCCACTCTGAGTTCTCAAAAAGGGTTTCTTCACCCCGGGAAGTGAAATAAATACCATTTGGAGGCATTTAATGTTCGAGCAAAAACGACTGATTTTCGACAAAAGAGATAACACCCCCCCATTACGTCCTGCTTCAGAAATGTGGAAAATGGTCCGTTTTCAAATGTTTTATTTTTGAACGTCAGTTCACATTTGTAGGTGGATCATCAGTGTTAGAGCTAAAATTAGCATGTTTAAAGTGATTTTCATGCTTCCAGGGGCTCGGGAAGTGAAATAAATACCATTTGGAGGCATTTAATGTTCGAGCAAAAACGGCTGATTTTCGACAAAAGAGATAACACCCCCCCATTACGTCCTGCTTCAGAAATGTGGAAAATGGTCCGTTTTCAAATGTTTTATTTTTGAACGTCAGTTCACATTTGTAGGTGGATCATCAGTGTTAGAGCTAAAATTAGCATGTTTAAAGTGATTTTCATGCTTCCAGGGGCTCGGGAAGTGAAATAAATACCATTTGGAGGCATTTAATGTTCGAGCAAAAACAGCTGATTTTCGACAAAAGAGATAAGACCCCCCCATTACGTCCTGCTTCAGAAATGTGGAAAATGGTCCGTTTTCAAATGTTTTATTTTTGAACGTCAGTTCACATTTGTAGGTGGATCATCAGTGTTAGAGCTAAAATTAGCATGTTTAAAGTGATTTTCATGCTCCCAGGGGCTCGGGAAGTGAAATAAATACCATTTGGAGGCATTTAATGTTTGAGCAAAAACGGCTGATTTTCGACAAAAGAGATAACACCCCCCCATTACGTCCTGCTTCAGAAATGTGGAAAATGGTCCGTTTTCAAATGTTTTATTTTTGAACGTCAGTTCACATTTGTAGGTGGATCATCAGTGTTAGAGCTAAAATTAGCATGTTTAAAGTGATTTTCATGCTCCCAGGGGCTCGGGAAGTGAAATAAATACCATTTGGAGGCATTTAATGTTCGAGCAAAAACGGCTGATTTTCGACAAAAGAGATAACACCCCCCCATTACGTCCTGCTTCAGAAATGTGGAAAATGGTCAGTTTTCAAATGTTTTATTTTTGAACGTCAGTTCACATTTGTAGGTGGATCATCAGTGTTAGAGCTCAAATTAGCATGTTTAAAGTGATTTTCATGCTCCCAGGGGCCCTAAACACAAGATTTATGGAATGGTTAAAAGTGCATGAAAATGGCCAATTTACCCACTCTGAGTTCTCAAAAAGGGTTTCTTCACCCCGGGAAGTTAATTAAATACCATTTGGAGGCATTTAATGTTCGAGCAAAAACGGCTGATTTTCGACAAAAGAGATAACACCCCCCCATTACGTCATGCTTCAGAAATGTGGAAAATGGTCCGTTTTCAAATGTTTTATTTTTGAACGTCAGTTCACATTTGTAGGTGGATCATCAGTGTTAGAGCTAAAATTAGCATGTTTAAAGTGATTTTCATGCTCCCAGGGGCCCTAAACACAAGATTTATGGAATGGTTAAAAGTGCATGAAAATGGCCAATTTACCCACTCTGAGTTCTCAAAAAGGGTTTCTTCACCCCGGGAAGTTAATTAAATACCATTTGGAGGCATTTAATGTTCGAGCAAAAACGGCTGATGTTCGACAAAAGAGATAACACCCCCCCATTACGTCCTGCTTCAGAAATGTGGAAAATGGTCCGTTTTCAAATGTTTTATTTTTGAACGTCAGTTCACATTTGTAGGTGGATCATCAGTGTTAGAGCCAAAATTAGCATGTTTAAAGTGATTTTCATGCTTTCAGGGGCCCTAAACACAAGATTTATGGAATGGTTAAAAGTGCATGAAATTGGCCAATTTACCCACTCTGAGTTCTCAAAAAGGGTTTCTTCACCCCGGGAAGTGAAATAAATACCATTTGGAGGCATTTAATGTTCGAGCAAAAACGACTGATTTTCGACAAAAGAGATAACACCCCCCCATTACGTCCTGCTTCAGAAATGTGGAAAATGGTCCGTTTTCAAATGTTTTATTTTTGAACGTCAGTTCACATTTGTAGGTGGATCATCAGTGTTAGAGCTAAAATTAGCATGTTTAAAGTGATTTTTATGCTTCCAGGGGCTCGGGAAGTTAATTAAATACCATTTGGAGGCATTTAATGTTCGAGCAAAAACGGCTGATTTTCGACAAAAGAGATAACACCCCCCCATTACGTCATGCTTCAGAAATGTGGAAAATGGTCCGTTTTCAAATGTTTTATTTTTGAACGTCAGTTCACATTTGTAGGTGGATCATCAGTGTTAGAGCTAAAATTAGCATGTTTAAAGTGATTTTCATGCTTCCAGGGGCCCTAAACACAAGATTTATTGAATGGTTAAAAGTGCATGAAAATGGCCAATTTACCCACTCTGAGTTCTCAAAAAGGGTTTCTTCACCCCGGGAAGTGAAATAAATACCATTTGGAGGCATTTAATGTTCGAGCAAAAACGGCTGATTTTCGACAAAAGAGATAACACCCCCCCATTACGTCCTGCTTCAGAAATGTGGAAAATGGTCCGTTTTCAAATGTTTTATTTTTGAACGTCAGTTCACATTTGTAGGTGGATCATCAGTGTTAGAGCTAAAATTAGCATGTTTAAAGTGATTTTTATGCTTCCAGGGGCTCGGGAAGTGAAATAAATACCATTTGGAGGCATTTAATGTACGAGCAAAAACGGCTGATTTTCGACAAAGAGATAACACCCCCCCCCATTACGTCCTGCTTCAGAAATGTGGAAAATGGTCCGTTTTCAAATGTTTTATTTTTGAACGTCAGTTCACATTTGTAGGTGGATCATCAGTGTTAGAGCTAAAATTAGCACGTTTAAAGTGATTTTCATGCTCCCAGGGGCCCTAAACACAAGATTTATGGAATGGTTAAAAGTGCATGAAAATGGCCAATTTACCCACTCTGAGTTCTCAAAAAGGGTTTCTTCACCCCGGGAAGTTAATTAAATACCATTTGGAGGCATTTAATGTTCGAGCAAAAACGGCTGATTTTCGACAAAAGAGATAACACCCCCCCATTATGTCCTGCTTCAGAAATGTGGAAAATGGTCCGTTTTTAAATGTTTTATTTTTGAACGTCAGCTCACATTTGTAGGTGGATCATCAGTGTTAGAGCTAAAATTAGCATGTTTAAAGTGATTTTCATGCTTCCAGGGGCCCTAAACACAAGATTTATGGAATGGTTAAAAGTGCATGAAAATGGCCAATTTACCCACTCTGAGTTCTCAAAAAGGGTTTCTTCACCCCGGGAAGTTAATTAAATACCATTTGGAGGCATTTAATGTTCGAGCAAAAACGGCTGATTTTCGACAAAAGAGATAACACCCCCCCATTACGTCATGCTTCAGAAATGTGGAAAATGGTCCGTTTTCAAATGTTTTATTTTTGAACGTCAGTTCACATTTGTAGGTGGATCATCAGTGTTAGAGCTAAAATTAGCATGTTTAAAGTGATTTTCATGCTTCCAGGGGCTCGGGAAGTGAAATAAATACCATTTGGAGGCATTTAATGTTCGAGCAAAAACGGCTGATTTTCGACAAAAGAGATAACACCCCCCCATTACGTCCTGCTTCAGAAATGTGGAAAATGGTCCGTTTTCAAATGTTTTATTTTTGAACGTCAGTTCACATTTGTAGGTGGATCATCAGTGTTAGAGCTAAAATTAGCATGTTTAAAGTGATTTTCATGCTTCCAGGGGCTCGGGAAGTGAAATAAATACCATTTGGAGGCATTTAATGTTCGAGCAAAAACGGCTGATTTTCGACAAAAGAGATAACACCCCCCCATTACGTCCTGCTTCAGAAATGTGGAAAATGGTCCGTTTTCAAATGTTTTATTTTTGAACGTCAGTTCACATTTGTAGGTGGATCATCAGTGTTAGAGCTAAAATTAGCATGTTTAAAGTGATTTTCATGCTCCCAGGGGCTCGGGAAGTGAAATAAATACCATTTGGAGGCATTTAATGTTCGAGCAAAAACGGCTGATTTTCGACAAAAGAGATAACACCCCCCCATTACGTCCTGCTTCAGAAATGTGGAAAATGGTCCGTTTTCAAATGTTTTATTTTTGAACGTCAGTTCACATTTGTAGGTGGATCATCAGTGTTAGAGCTAAAATTAGCATGTTTAAAGTGATTTTCATGCTTCCAGGGGCTCGGGAAGTTAATTAAATACCATTTGGAGGCATTTAATGTTCGAGCAAAAACGGCTGATTTTCGACAAAAGAGATAACACCCCCCCATTACGTCCTGCTTCAGAAATGTGGAAAATGGTCCGTTTTCAAATGTTTTATTTTTGAACGTCAGTTCACATTTGTAGGTGGATCATCAGTGTTAGAGCTAAAATTAGCATGTTTAAAGTGATTTTCATGCTTCCAGGGGCTCGAGAAGTTAATTAAATACCATTTGGAGGCATTTAATGTTCGAGCAAAAACGGCTGATTTTCGACAAAAGAGATAACACCCCCCCATTACGTCCTGCTTCAGAAATGTGGAAAATGGTCCGTTTTCAAATGTTTTATTTTTGAACGTCAGTTCACATTTGTAGGTGGATCATCAGTGTTAGAGCTAAAATTAGCATGTTTAAAGTGATTTTCATGCTCCCAGGGGCCCTAAACACAAGATTTAAGGAATCGTTAAAAGTGCATGAAAATGGCCAATTTACCCACTCTGAGTTCTCAAAAAGGGTTTCTTCACCCCGGGAAGTTAATTAAATACCATTTGGAGGCATTTAATGTTCGAGCAAAAACGGCTGATTTTCGACAAAAGAGATAACACCCCCCCATTACGTCATGCTTCAGAAATGTGGAAAATGGTCCGTTTTCAAATGTTTTATTTTTGAACGTCAGTTCACATTTGTAGGTGGATCATCAGTGTTAGAGCTAAAATTAGCATGTTTAAAGTGATTTTCATGCTCCCAGGGGCCCTAAACACAAGATTTATGGAATGGTTAAAAGTGCATGAAAATGGCCAATTTACCCACTCTGAGTTCTCAAAAAGGGTTTCTTCACCCCGGGAAGTTAATTAAATACCATTTGGAGGCATTTAATGTTCGAGCAAAAACGGCTGATGTTCGACAAAAGAGATAACACCCCCCCATTACGTCCTGCTTCAGAAATGTGGAAAATGGTCCATTTTCAAATGTTTTATTTTTGAACGTCAGTTCACATTTGTAGGTGGATCATCAGTGTTAGAGCTAAAATTAGCATGTTTAAAGTGATTTTCATGCTTCCAGGGGCCCTAAACACAAGATTTATGGAATGGTTAAAAGTGCATGAATTTGGCCAATTTACCCACTCTGAGTTCTCAAAAAGGGTTTCTTCACCCCGGGAAGTGAAATAAATACCATTTGGAGGCATTTAATGTTCGAGCAAAAACGACTGATTTTCGACAAAAGAGATAACACCCCCCCATTACGTCCTGCTTCAGAAATGTGGAAAATGGTCCGTTTTCAAATGTTTTATTTTTGAACGTCAGTTCACATTTGTAGGTGGATCATCAGTGTTAGAGCTAAAATTAGCATGTTTAAAGTGATTTTCATGCTTCCAGGGGCTCGGGAAGTGAAATAAATACCATTTGGAGGCATTTAATGTTCGAGCAAAAACGGCTGATTTTCGACAAAAGAGATAACACCCCCCCATTACGTCCTGCTTCAGAAATGTGGAAAATGGTCCGTTTTCAAATGTTTTATTTTTGAACGTCAGTTCACATTTGTAGGTGGATCATCAGTGTTAGAGCTAAAATTAGCATGTTTAAAGTGATTTTTATGCTTCCAGGGGCGCTGGAAGTTAATTAAATACCATTTGGAGGCATTTAATGTTCGAGCAAAAACGGCTGATTTTCGACAAAAGAGATAACACCCCCCCATTACGTCATGCTTCAGAAATGTGGAAAATGGTCCGTTTTCAAATGTTTTATTTTTGAACGTCAGTTCACATTTGTAGGTGGATCATCAGTGTTAGAGCTAAAATTAGCATGTTTAAAGTGATTTTCATGCTTCCAGGGGCTCGGGAAGTGAAATAAATACCATTTGGAGGCATTTAATGTTCGAGCAAAAACGGCTGATTTTCGACAAAAGAGATAACACCCCCCCATTACGTCCTGCTTCAGAAATGTGGAAAATGGTCCGTTTTCAAATGTTTTATTTTTGAACGTCAGTTCACATTTGTAGGTGGATCATCAGTGTTAGAGCTAAAATTAGCACGTTTAAAGTGATTTTCATGCTCCCAGGGGCTCGGGAAGTGAAATAAATACCATTTGGAGGCATTTAATGTTCGAGCAAAAACGGCTGATTTTCGACAAAAGAGATAACACCCCCCCATTACGTCCTGCTTCAGAAATGTGGAAAATGGTCCGTTTTCAAATGTTTTATTTTTGAACGTCAGTTCACATTTGTAGGTGGATCATCAGTGTTAGAGCTAAAATTAGCATGTTTAAAGTGATTTTCATGCTTCCAGGGGCTCGGGAAGTTAATTAAATACCATTTGGAGGCATTTAATGTTCGAGCAAAAACGGCTGATTTTCGACAAAAGAGATAACACCCCCCCATTACGTCCTGCTTCAGAAATGTGGAAAATGGTCCGTTTTCAAATGTTTTATTTTTGAACGTCAGTTCACATTTGTAGGTGGATCATCAGTGTTAGAGCTAAAATTAGCATGTTTAAAGTGATTTTCATGCTCCCAGGGGCCCTAAACACAAGATTTATGGAATGGTTAAAAGTGCATGAAAATGGCCAATTTACCCACTCTGAGTTCTCAAAAAGGGTTTCTTCACCCCGGGAAGTTAATTAAATACCATTTGGAGGCATTTAATGTTCGAGCAAAAACGGCTGATTTTCGACAAAAGAGATAACACCCCCCCATTACGTCATGCTTCAGAAATGTGGAAAATGGTCCGTTTTCAAATGTTTTATTTTTGAACGTCAGTTCACATTTGTAGGTGGATCATCAGTGTTAGAGCTACAATTAGCATGTTTAAAGTGATTTTCATGCTCCCAGGGGCCCTAAACACAAGATTTATGGAATGGTTAAAAGTGCATGAAAATGGCCAATTTACCCACTCTGAGTTCTCAAAAAGGGTTTCTTCACCCCGGGAAGTTAACTAAATACCATTTGGAGGCATTTAATGTTCGAGCAAAAACGGCTGATTTTCGACAAAAGAGATAACACCCCCCCATTACGTCCTGCTTCAGAAATGTGGAAAATGGTCCGTTTTCAAATGTTTTATTTTTGAACGTCAGTTCACATTTGTAGGTGGATCATCAGTGTTAGAGCTAAAATTAGCATGTTTAAAGTGATTTTCATGCTCCCAGGGGCCCTAAACACAAGATTTATGGAATGGTTAAAAGTGCATGAAAATGGCCAATTTACCCACTCTGAGTTCTCAAAAAGGGTTTCTTCACCCCGGGAAGTTAATTAAATACCATTTGGAGGCATTTAATGTTCGAGCAAAAACGGCTGATGTTCGACAAAAGAGATAACACCCCCCCATTACGTCCTGCTTCAGAAATGTGGAAAATGGTCCGTTTTCAAATGTTTTATTTTTGAACGTCAGTTCACATTTGTAGGTGGATCATCAGTGTTAGAGCTAAAATTAGCATGTTTAAAGTGATTTTCATGCTTCCAGGGGCCCTAAACACAAGATTTATGGAATGGTTAAAAGTGCATGAAATTGGCCAATTTACCCACTCTGAGTTCTCAAAAAGGGTTTCTTCACCCCGGGAAGTGAAATAAATACCATTTGGAGGCATTTAATGTTCGAGCAAAAACGACTGATTTTCGACAAAAGAGATAACACCCCCCCATTACGTCCTGCTTCAGAAATGTGGAAAATGGTCCGTTTTCAAATGTTTTATTTTTGAACGTCAGTTCACATTTGTAGGTGGATCATCAGTGTTAGAGCTAAAATTAGCATGTTTAAAGTGATTTTTATGCTTCCAGGGGCTCGGGAAGTTAATTAAATACCATTTGGAGGCATTTAATGTTCGAGCAAAAACGGCTGATTTTCGACAAAAGAGATAACACCCCCCCATTACGTCATGCTTCAGAAATGTGGAAAATGGTCCGTTTTCAAATGTTTTATTTTTGAACGTCAGTTCACATTTGTAGGTGGATCATCAGTGTTAGAGCTAAAATTAGCATGTTTAAAGTGATTTTCATGCTTCCAGGGGCCCTAAACACAAGATTTATGGAATGGTTAAAAGTGCATGAAAATGGCCAATTTACCCACTCTGAGTTCTCAAAAAGGGTTTCTTCACCCCGGGAAGTGAAATAAATACCATTTGGAGGCATTTAATGTTCGAGCAAAAACGGCTGATTTTCGACAAAAGAGATAACACCCCCCCATTACGTCCTGCTTCAGAAATGTGGAAAATGGTCCGTTTTCAAATGTTTTATTTTTGAACGTCAGTTCACATTTGTAGGTGGATCATCAGTGTTAGAGCTAAAATTAGCATGTTTAAAGTGATTTTTATGCTTCCAGGGGCTCGGGAAGTGAAATAAATACCATTTGGAGGCATTTAATGTTCGAGCAAAAACGGCTGATTTTCGACAAAAGAGATAACACCCCCCCCCCATTACGTCCTGCTTCAGAAATGTGGAAAATGGTCCGTTTTCAAATGTTTTATTTTTGAACGTCAGTTCACATTTGTAGGTGGATCATCAGTGTTAGAGCTAAAATTAGCATGTTTAAAGTGATTTTCATGCTCCCAGGGGCCCTAAACACAAGATTTATGGAATGGTTAAAAGTGCATGAAAATGGCCAATTTACCCACTCTGAGTTCTCAAAAAGGGTTTCTTCACCCCGGGAAGTTAATTAAATACCATTTGGAGGCATTTAATGTTCGAGCAAAAATGGCTGATTTTCGACAAAAGAGATAACACCCCCCCATTACGTCCTGCTTCAGAAAGTGGAAAATGGTCCGTTTTCAAATGTTTTATTTTTGAACGTCAGTTCACATTTGTAGGTGGATCATCAGTGTTAGAGCTAAAATTAGCATGTTTAAAGTGATTTTCATGCTTCCAGGGGTCCTAAACACAAGATTTATGGAATGGTTAAAAGTGCATGAAAATGGCCAATTTACCCACTCTGAGTTCTCAAAAAGGGTTTCTTCACCCCGGGAAGTTAATTAAATACCATTTGGAGGCATTTAATGTTAGAGCAAAAACGGCTGATTTTCGACAAAAGAGATAACACCCCCCCATTACGTCCTGCTTCAGAAATGTGGAAAATGGTCCGTTTTCAAATGTTTTATTTTTGAACGTCAGTTCACATTTGTAGGTGGATCATCAGTGTTAGAGCTAAAATTAGCATGTTTAAAGTGATTTTCATGCTTCCAGGGGCCCTAAACACAAGATTTATGGAATGGTTAAAAGTGCATGAAAATGGCCAATTTACCCACTCTGAGTTCTCAAAAAGGGTTTCTTCACCCCGGGAAGTTAATTAAATACCATTTGGAGGCATTTAATGTTCGAGCAAAAACGGCTGATTTTCGACAAAAGAGATAACACCCCCCCATTACGTCCTGCTTCAGAAATGTGGAAAATGGTCCGTTTTCAAATGTTTTATTTTTGAACGTCAGTTCACATTTGTAGGTGGATCATCAGTGTTAGAGCTAAAATTAGCATGTTTAAAGTGCTTTTCATGCTCCCAGGGGCCCTAAACACAAGATTTATGGAATGGTTAAAAGTGCATGAAAATGGCCTATTTACCCACTCTGAGTTCTCAAAAAGGGTTTCTTCACCCCGGGAAGTTAATTAAATACCATTTGGAGGCATTTAATGTTCGAGCAAAAACGGCTGATTTTCGACAAAAGAGATAACACCCCCCCATTACGTCCTGCTTCAGAAATGTGGAAAATGGTCCGTTTTCAAATGTTTTATTTTTGAACGTCAGTTCACATTTGTAGGTGGATCATCAGTGTTAGAGCTAAAATTAGCCTGTTTAAAGTGATTTTCATGCTTCCAGGGGCCCTAAACACAAGATTTATGGAATGGTTAAAAGTGCAGGAAAATGGCCAATTTACCCACTCTGAGTTCTCAAAAAGGGTTTCTTCACCCCGGGAAGTGAAATAAATACCATTTGGAGGCATTTAATGTTCGAGCAAAAACGGCTGATTTTCGACAAAAGAGATAACACCCCCCCATTACGTCCTGCTTCAGAAATGTGGAAAATGGTCCGTTTTCAAATGTTTTATTTTTGAACGTCAGTTCACATTTGTAGGTGGATCATCAGTGTTAGAGCTAAAATTAGCATGTTTAAAGTGATTTTTATGCTTCCAGGGGCTCGGGAAGTTAATTAAATACCATTTGGAGGCATTTAATGTTCGAGCAAAAACGGCTGATTTTCGACAAAAGAGATAACACCCCCCCATTACGTCCTGCTTCAGAAATGTGGAAAATGGTCCGTTTTCAAATGTTTTATTTTTGAACGTCAGTTCACATTTGTAGGTGGATCATCAGTGTTAGAGCTAAAATTAGCATGTTTAAAGTGATTTTCATGCTTCCAGGGGCTCGGGAAGTGAAATAAATACCATTTGGAGGCATTTAATGTTCGAGCAAAAACGGCTGATTTTCGACAAAAGAGATAACACCCCCCCATTACGTCATGCTTCAGAAATGTGGAAAATGGTCCGTTTTCAAATGTTTTATTTTTGAACGTCAGTTCACATTTGTAGGTGGATCATCAGTGTTAGAGCTAAAATTAGCATGTTTAAAGTGATTTTCATGCTTCCAGGGGCCCTAAACACAAGATTTATGGAATGGTTAAAAGTGCATGAAAATGGCCAATTTACCCACTCTGAGTTCTCAAAAAGGGTTTCTTCACCCCGGGAAGTGAAATAAATACCATTTGGAGGCATTTAATGTTCGAGCAAAAACGGCTGATTTTCGACAAAAGAGATAACACCCCCCCATTACGGCATGCTTCAGAAATGTGGAAAATGGTCCGTTTTCAAATGTTTTATTTTTGAACGTCAGTTCACATTTTTAGGTGGATCATCAGTGTTAGAGCTAAAATTAGCATGTTTAAAGTGATTTTCATGCTTCCATGGGCTCGGGAAGTGAAATAAATACCATTTGGAGGCATTTAATGTTCGAGCAAAAACGGCTGATTTTCGACAAAAGAGATAACACCCCCCCATTACGTCCTGCTTCAGAAATGTGGAAAATGGTCCGTTTTCAAATGTTTTATTTTTGAACGTCAGTTCACATTTGTAGGTGGATCATCAGTGTTAGAGCTAAAATTAGCATGTTTAAAGTGATTTTTATGCTTCCAGGGGCTCTGGAAGTTAATTAAATACCATTTGGAGGCATTTAATGTTCGAGCAAAAACGGCTGATTTTCGACAAAAGAGATAACACCCCCCCATTACGTCATGCTTCAGAACTGTGGAAAATGGTCCGTTTTCAAATGTTTTATTTTTGAACGTCAGTTCACATTTGTAGGTGGATCATCAGTGTTAGAGCTAAAATTAGCATGTTTAAAGTGATTTTCATGCTCCCAGGGGCCCTAAACACAAGATTTATGGAATGGTTAAAAGTGCATGAAAATGGCCAATTTACCCACTCTGAGTTCTCAAAAAGGGTTTCTTCACCCCGGGAAGTTAATTAAATACCATTTGGAGGCATTTAATGTTCGAGCAAAAACGGCTGATTTTCGACAAAAGAGATAACACCCCCCCATTACGTCCTGCTTCAGAAATGTGGAAAATGGTCCGTTTTCAAATGTTTTATTTTTGAACGTCAGTTCACATTTGTAGGTGGATCATCAGTGTTAGAGCTAAAATTAGCCTGTTTAAAGTGATTTTCATGCTCCCAGGGGCCCTAAACACAAGATTTATGGAATGGTTAAAAGTGCATGAAAATGGCCAATTTACCCACTCTGAGTTCTCAAAAAGGGTTTCTTCACCCCGGGAAGTTAATTAAATACCATTTGGAGGCATTTAATGTTCGAGCAAAAACGGCTGATGTTCGACAAAAGAGATAACACCCCCCCATTACGTCCTGCTTCAGAAATGTGGAAAATGGTCCGTTTTCAAATGTTTTATTTTTGAACGTCAGTTCACATTTGTAGGTGGATCATCAGTGTTAGAGCTAAAATTAGCCTGTTTAAAGTGATTTTCATGCTTCCAGGGGCCCTAAACACAAGATTTATGGAATGGTTAAAAGTGCATGAAAATGGCCAATTTACCCACTCTGAGTTCTCAAAAAGGGTTTCTTCACCCCGGGAAGTGAAATAAATACCATTTGGAGGCATTTAATGTTCGAGCAAAAACGGCTGATTTTCGACAAAAGAGATAACACCCCCCCATTACGTCCTGCTTCAGAAATGTGGAAAATGGTCCGTTTTCAAATGTTTTATTTTTGAACGTCAGTTCACATTTGTAGGTGGATCATCAGTGTTAGAGCTAAAATTAGCATGTTTAAAGTGATTTTTATGCTTCCAGGGGCTCGGGAAGTTAATTAAATACCATTTGGAGGCATTTAATGTTCGAGCAAAAAAACGGCTGATTTTCGACAAAAGAGATAACAGCCCCCCATTACGTCATGCTTCAGAAATGTGGAAAATGGTCCGTTTCCAAATGTTTTATTTTTGAACGTCAGTTCACATTTGTAGGTGGATCATCAGTGTTAGAGCTAAAATTAGCATGTTTAAAGTGATTTTCATGCTTCCAGGGGCCCTAAACACAAGATTTATGGAATGGTTAAAAGTGCATGAAAATGGCCAATTTACCCACTCTGAGTTCTCAAAAAGGGTTTCTTCACCCCGGGAAGTTAATTAAATACCATTTGGAGGCATTTAATGTTCGAGCAAAAACGGCTGATTTTCGACAAAAGAGATAACACCCCCCCCATTACGTCCTGCTTCAGAAATGTGGAAAATGGTCCGTTTTCAAATGTTTTATTTTTGAACGTCAGTTCACATTTGTAGGTGGATCATCAGTGTTAGAGCTAAAATTAGCCTGTTTAAAGTGATTTTCATGCTCCCAGGGGCCCTAAACACAAGATTTATGGAATGGTTAAAAGTGCATGAAAATGGCCAATTTACCCACTCTGAGTTCTCAAAAAGGGTTTCTTCACCCCGGGAAGTTAATTAAATACCATTTGGAGGCATTTAATGTTCGAGCAAAAACGGCTGATTTTCGACAAAAGAGATAACACCCCCCATTACGTCCTGCTTCAGAAATGTGGAAAATGGTCCGTTTTCAAATGTTTTATTTTTGAACGTCAGTTCACATTTGTAGGTGGATCATCAGTGTTAGAGCTAAAATTAGCATGTTTAAAGTGATTTTCATGCTTCCAAGGGCTCGGGAAGTGAAATAAATACCATTTGGAGGCATTTAATGTTCGAGCAAAAACGGCTGATTTTCGACAAAAGAGATAACACCCCCCCATTACGTCACGCTTCAGAAATGTGGAAAATGGTCCGTTTTCAAATGTTTTATTTTTGAACGTCAGTTCACATTTGTAGGTGGATCATCAGTGTTAGAGCTAAAATTAGCATGTTTAAAGTGATTTTCATGCTCCCAGGGGCCCTAAACACAAGATTTATGGAATGGTTAAAAGTGCATGAAAATGGCCAATTTACCCACTCTGAGTTCTCAAAAAGGGTTTCTTCACCCCGGGAAGTTAATTAAATACCATTTGGAGGCATTTAATGTTCGAGCAAAAACGGCTGATTTTCGACAAAAGAGATAACACCCCCCCCATTACGTCCTGCTTCAGAAATGTGGAAAATGGTCCGTTTTCAAATGTTTTATTTTTGAACGTCAGTTCACATTTGTAGGTGGATCATCAGTGTTAGAGCTAAAATTAGCCTGTTTAAAGTGATTTTCATGCTCCCAGGGGCCCTAAACACAAGATTTATGGAATGGTTAAAAGTGCATGAAAATGGCCAATTTACCCACTCTGAGTTCTCAAAAAGGGTTTCTTCACCCCGGGAAGTTAATTAAATACCATTTGGAGGCATTTAATGTTCGAGCAAAAACGGCTGATGTTCGACAAAAGAGATAACACCCCCCCATTACGTCCTGCTTCAGAAATGTGGAAAATGGTCCGTTTTCAAATGTTTTATTTTTGAACGTCAGTTCACATTTGTAGGTGGATCATCAGTGTTAGAGCTAAAATTAGCCTGTTTAAAGTGATTTTCATGCTTCCAGGGGCCCTAAACACAAGATTTATGGAATGGTTAAAAGTGCATGAAAATGGCCAATTTACCCACTCTGAGTTCTCAAAAAGGGTTTCTTCACCCCGGGAAGTGAAATAAATACCATTTGGAGGCATTTAATGTTCGAGCAAAAACGGCTGATTTTCGACAAAAGAGATAACCCCCCCCCATTACGTCCTGCTTCAGAAATGTGGAAAATGGTCCGTTTTCAAATGTTTTATTTTTGAACGTCAGTTCACATTTGTAGGTGGATCATCAGTGTTAGAGCTAAAATTAGCATGTTTAAAGTGATTTTTATGCTTCCAGGGGCTCGGGAAGTTAATTAAATACCATTTGGAGGCATTTAATGTTCGAGCAAAAAAACGGCTGATTTTCGACAAAAGAGATAACACCCCCCCATTATGTCATGCTTCAGAAATGTGGAAAATGGTCCGTTTCCAAATGTTTTATTTTTGAACGTCAGTTCACATTTGTAGGTGGATCATCAGTGTTAGAGCTAAAATTAGCATGTTTAAAGTGATTTTCATGCTTCCAGGGACCCTAAACACAAGATTTATGGAATGGTTAAAAGTGCATGAAAATGGCCAATTTACCCACTCTGAGTTCTCAAAAAGGGTTTCTTCACCCCGGGAAGTGAAATAAATACCATTTGGAGGCATTTAATGTTCGAGCAAAAACGGCTGATTTTCGACAAAAGAGATAACACCCCCCCATTACGTCCTGCTTCAGAAATGTGGAAAATGGTCCGTTTTCAAATGTTTTATTTTTGAACGTCAGTTCACATTTGTAGGTGGATCATCAGTGTTAGAGCTAAAATTAGCATGTTTAAAGTGATTTTTATGCTTCCAGGGGCTCGGGAAGTGAAATAAATACCATTTGGAGGCATTTAATGTTCGAGCAAAAACGGCTGATTTTCGACAAAAGAGATAACACCCCCCCATTACGTCCTGCTTCAGAAATGTGGAAAATGGTCCGTTTTCAAATGTTTTATTTTTGAACGTCAGTTCACATTTGTAGGTGGATCATCAGTGTTAGAGCTAAAATTAGCATGTTTAAAGTGATTTTCATGCTTCCAGGGGCTCGGGAAGTGAAATAAATACCATTTGGAGGCATTTAATGTTCGAGCAAAAACGGCTGATTTTCGACAAAAGAGATAACACCCCCCCATTACGTCCTGCTTCAGAAATGTGGAAAATGGTCCATTTTCAAATGTTTTATTTTTGAACGTCAGTTCACATTTGTAGGTGGATCATCATTGTTAGAGCTAAAATTAGCATGTTTAAAGTGATTTTCATGCTCCCAGGGGCCCTAAACACAAGATTTATGGAATGGTTAAAAGTGCATGAAAATGGCCAATTTACCCACTCTGAGTTCTCAAAAAGGGTTTCTTCACCCCGGGAAGTTAATTAAATACCATTTGGAGGCATTTAATGTTCGAGCAAAAACGGCTGATTTTCGACAAAAGAGATAACACCCCCCCATTACGTCCTGCTTCAGAAATGTGGAAAATGGTCCGTTTTCAAATGTTTTATTTTTGAACGTCAGTTCACATTTGTAGGTGGATCATCAGTGTTAGAGCTAAAATTAGCATGTTTAAAGTGATTTTCATGCTTCCAGGGGCCCTAAACACAAGATTTATGGAATGGTTAAAAGTGCATGAAAATGGCCAATTTACCCACTCTGAGTTCTCAAAAAGGGTTTCTTCACCCCGGGAAGTGAAATAAATACCATTTGGAGGCATTTAATGTTCGAGCAAAAACGGCTGATTTTCGACAAAAGAGATAACACCCCCCCATTACGTCCTGCTTCAGAAATGTGGAAAATGGTCCGTTTTCAAATGTTTTATTTTTGAACGTCAGTTCACATTTGTAGGTGGGTCATCAGTGTTAGAGCTAAAATTAGCATGTTTAAAGTGATTTTCATGCTTCCAGGGGCTCGGGAAGTGAAATAAATACCATTTGGAGGCATTTAATGTTCGAGCAAAAACGGCTGATTTTCGACAAAAGAGATAACACCCCCCCATTACGTCATGCTTCAGAAATGTGGAAAATGGTCCGTTTTCAAATGTTTTATTTTTGAACGTCAGTTCACATTTGTAGGTGGATCATCAGTGTTAGAGCTAAAATTAGCATGTTTAAAGTGATTTTCATGCTCCCAGGGGCCCTAAACACAAGATTTATGGAATGGTTAAAAGTGCATGAAAATGGCCAATATACCCACTCTGAGTTCTCAAAAAGGGTTTCTTCACCCCGGGAAGTTAATTAAATACCATTTGGAGGCATTTAATGTTCGAGCAAAAACGGCTGATTTTCGACAAAAGAGATAACACCCCCCCATTACGTCATGCTTCAGAAATGTGGAAAATGGTCCGTTTTCAAATGTTTTATTTTTGAACGTCAGTTCACATTTGTAGGTGGATCATCAGTGTTAGAGCTAAAATTAGCATGTTTAAAGTGATTTTCATGCTTCCAGGGGCCCTAAACACAAGATTTATGGAATGGTTAAAAGTGCATGAAAATGGCCAATTTACCCACTCTGAGTTCTCAAAAAGGGTTTCTTCACCCCGGGAAGTGAAATAAATACCGTTTGGAGGCATTTAATGTTCGAGCAAAAACGGCTGATTTTCGACAAAAGAGATAACACCCCCCCATTACGTCATGCTTCAGAAATGTGGAAAATGGTCCGTTTTCAAATGTTTTATTTTTGAACGTCAGTTCACATTTGTAGGTGGATCATCAGTGTTAGAGCTAAAATTAGCATGTTTAAAGTGATTTTCATGCTTCCAGGGGCTCGGGAAGTGAAATAAATACCATTTGGAGGCATTTAATGTTCGAGCAAAAACGGCTGATTTTCGACAAAAGAGATAACACCCCCCCATTACGTCCTGCTTCAGAAATGTGGAAAATGGTCCGTTTTCAAATGTTTTATTTTTGAACGTCAGTTCACATTTGTAGGTGGATCATCAGTGTTAGAGCTAAAATGAGCATGTTTAAAGTGATTTTCATGCTTCCAGGGGCTCGGGAAGTGAAATAAATACCATTTGGAGGCATTTAATGTTCGAGCAAAAACGGCTGATTTTCGACAAAAGAGATAACACCCCCCCATTACGTCATGCTTCAGAAATGTGGAAAATGGTCCGTTTTCAAATGTTTTATTTTTGAACGTCAGTTCACATTTGTAGGTGGATCATCAGTGTTAGAGCTAAAATTAGCATGTTTAAAGTGATTTTTATGCTTCCAGGGGCTCGGGAAGTGAAATAAATACCATTTGGAGGCATTTAATGTTCGAGCAAAAACGGCTGATTTTCGACAAAAGAGATAACACCCCCCCATTACGTCATGCTTCAGAAATGTGGAAAATGGTCCGTTTTCAAATGTTTTATTTTTGAACGTCAGTTCACATTTGTAGGTGGGTCATCAGTGTTAGAGCTAAAATTAGCATGTTTAAAGTGATTTTCATGCTTCCAGGGGCTCGGGAAGTGAAATAAATACCATTTGGAGGCATTTAATGTTCGAGCAAAAACGGCTGATTTTCGACAAAAGAGATAACACCCCCCCATTACGTCATGCTTCAGAAATGTGGAAAATGGTCCGTTTTCAAATGTTTTATTTTTGAACGTCAGTTCACATTTGTAGGTGGATCATCAGTGTTAGAGCTAAAATTAGCATGTTTAAAGTGATTTTCATGCTCCCAGGGGCCCTAAACACAAGATTTATGGAATGGTTAAAAGTGCATGAAAATGGCCAATATACCCACTCTGAGTTCTCAAAAAGGGTTTCTTCACCCCGGGAAGTTAATTAAATACCATTTGGAGGCATTTAATGTTCGAGCAAAAACGGCTGATTTTCGACAAAAGAGATAACACCCCCCCATTACGTCATACTTCAGAAATGTGGAAAATGGTCCGTTTTCAAATGTTTTATTTTTGAACGTCAGTTCACATTTGTAGGTGGATCATCAGTGTTAGAGCTAAAATTAGCATGTTTAAAGTGATTTTCATGCTTCCAGGGGCCCTAAACACAAGATTTATGGAATGGTTAAAAGTGCATGAAAATGGCCAATTTACCCACTCTGAGTTCTCAAAAAGGGTTTCTTCACCCCGGGAAGTGAAATAAATACCGTTTGGAGGCATTTAATGTTCGAGCAAAAACGGCTGATTTTCGACAAAAGAGATAACACCCCCCCCATTACGTCATGCTTCAGAAATGTGGAAAATGGTCCGTTTTCAAATGTTTTATTTTTGAACGTCAGTTCACATTTGTAGGTGGATCATCAGTGTTAGAGCTAAAATTAGCATGTTTAAAGTGATTTTCATGCTTCCAGGGGCTCGGGAAGTGAAATAAATACCATTTGGAGGCATTTAATGTTCGAGCAAAAACGGCTGATTTTCGACAAAAGAGATAACACCCCCCCATTACGTCCTGCTTCAGAAATGTGGAAAATGGTCCGTTTTCAAATGTTTTATTTTTGAACGTCAGTTCACATTTGTAGGTGGATCATCAGTGTTAGAGCTAAAATTAGCATGTTTAAAGTGATTTTCATGCTTCCAGGGGCTCGGGAAGTGAAATAAATACCATTTGGAGGCATTTAATGTTCGAGCAAAAACGGCTGATTTTCGACAAAAGAGATAACACCCCCCCATTACGTCATGCTTCAGAAATGTGGAAAATGGTCCGTTTTCAAATGTTTTATTTTTGAACGTCAGTTCACATTTGTAGGTGGATCATCAGTGTTAGAGCTAAAATTAGCATGTTTAAAGTGATTTTTATGCTTCCAGGGGCTCGGGAAGTGAAATAAATACCATTTGGAGGCATTTAATGTTCGAGCAAAAACGGCTGATTTTCGACAAAAGAGATAACACCCCCCCATTACGTCATGCTTCAGAAATGTGGAAAATGGTCCGTTTTCAAATGTTTTATTTTTGAACGTCAGTTCACATTTGTAGGTGGATCATCAGTGTTAGAGCTAAAATTAGCATGTTTAAAGTGATTTTCATGCTCCCAGGGGCCCTAAACACAAGATTTATGGAATGGTTAAAAGTGCATGAAAATGGCCAATTTACCCACTCTGAGTTCTCAAAAAGGGTTTCTTCACCCCGGGAAGTTAATTAAATACCATTTGGAGGCATTTAATGTTCGAGCAAAAACGGCTGATTTTCGACAAAAGAGATAACACCCCCCCATTACGTCCTGCTTCAGAAATGTGGAAAATGGTCAGTTTTCAAATGTTTTATTTTTGAACGTCAGTTCACATTTGTAGGTGGATCATCAGTGTTAGAGCTAAAATTAGCATGTTTAAAGTGATTTTCAGGCTTCCAGGGGCTCGGGAAGTGAAATAAATACCATTTGGAGGCATTTAATGTTCGAGCAAAAACGGCTGATTTTCGACAAAAGAGATAACACCCCCCCATTACGTCATGCTTCAGAAATGTGGAAAATGGTCCGTTTTCAAATGTTTTATTTTTGAACGTCAGTTCACATTTGTAGGTGGATCATCAGTGTTAGAGCTAAAATTAGCATGTTTAAAGTGATTTTCATGCTCCCAGGGGCCCTAAACACAAGATTTATGGAATGGTTAAAAGTGCATGAAAATGGCCAATTTACCCACTCTGAGTTCTCAAAAAGGGTTTCTTCACCCCGGGAAGTGAAATAAATACCATTTGGAGGCATTTAATGTTCGAGCAAAAACGGCTGATTTTCGACAAAAGAGATAACACCCCACCATTACGTCCTGCTTCAGAAATGTGGAAAATGGTCCGTTTTCAAATGTTTTATTTTTGAACGTCAGTTCACATTTGTAGGTGGATCATCAGTGTTAGAGCTAAAAGTAGCATGTTTAAAGTGATTTTCATGCTTCCAGGGGCTCGGGAAGTGAAATAAATACCATTTGGAGGCATTTAATGTTCGAGCAAAAACGGCTGATTTTCGACAAAAGAGATAACACCCCCCCATTACGTCATGCTTCAGAAATGTGAAAAATGGTCCGTTTTCAAATGTTTTATTTTTGAACGTCAGTTCACATTTGTAGGTGGATCATCAGTGTTAGAGCTAAAATTAGCATGTTTAAAGTGATTTTCATGCTTCCAGGGGCTCGGGAAGTGAAATAAATACCATTTGGAGGCATTTAATGTTCGAGCAAAAACGGCTGATTTTCGACAAAAGAGATAACACCCCCCCCATTACGTCCTGCTTCAGAAATGTGGAAAATGGTCTGTTTTCAAATGTTTTATTTTTGAACGTCAGTTCACATTTGTAGGTGGATCATCAGTGTTAGAGCTAAAATTAGCATGTTTAAAGTGATTTTCATGCTTCCAGGGGCTCGGGATGTGAAATAAATACCATTTGGAGGCATTTAATGTTCGAGCAAAAACGGCTGATTTTCGACAAAAGAGATAACACCCCCCCATTACGTCATGCTTCAGAAATGTGGAAAATGGTCCGTTTTCAAATGTTTTATTTTTGAACGTCAGTTCACATTTGTAGGTGGATCATCAGTGTTAGAGCTAAAATTAGCATGTTTAAAGTGATTTTCATGCTTCCAGGGGCTCGGGAAGTGAAATAAATACCATTTGGAGGCATTTAATGTTCGAGCAAAAACGGCTGATTTTCGACAAAAGAGATAACACCCCCCCATTACGTCATGCTTCAGAAATGTGGAAAATGGTCCGTTTTCAAATGTTTTATTTTTGAACGTCAGTTCACATTTGTAGGTGGATCATCAGTGTTAGAGCTAAAATTAGCATGTTTAAAGTGATTTTCATGCTCCCAGGGGCCCTAAACACAAGATTTATGGAATGGTTAAAAGTGCATGAAAATGGCCAATTTACCCACTCTGAGTTCTCAAAAAGGGTTTCTTCACCCCGGGAAGTTAATTAAATACCATTTGGAGGCATTTAATGTTCGAGCAAAAACGGCTGATTTTCGACAAAAGAGATAACACCCCCCCATTACGTCCTGCTTCAGAAATGTGGAAAATGGTCCGTTTTCAAATGTTTTATTTTTGAACGTCAGTTCACATTTGTAGGTGGATCATCAGTGTTAGAGCTAAAATTAGCATGTTTAAAGTGATTTTCATGCTTCCAGGGGCTCGGGAAGTGAAATAAATACCATTTGGAGGCATTTAATGTTCGAGCAAAAACGGCTGATTTTCGACAAAAGAGATAACACCCCCCCATTACGTCATGCTTCAGAAATGTGGAAAATGGTCCGTTTTCAAATGTTTTATTTTTGAACGTCAGTTCACATTTGTAGGTGGATCATCAGTGTTAGAGCTAAAATTAGCATGTTTAAAGTGATTTTCATGCTCCCAGGGGCCCTAAACACAAGATTTATGGAATGGTTAAAAGTGCATGAAAATGGCCAATTTACCCACTCTGAGTTCTCAAAAAGGGTTTCTTCACCCCGGGAAGTGAAATAAATACCATTTGGAGGCATTTAATGTTCGAGCAAAAACGGCTGATTTTCGAAAAATGGTCCGTTTTCAAATGTTTTATTTTTGAACGTCAGTTCACATTTGTAGGTGGATCATCAGTGTTAGAGCTAAAATTAGCATGTTTAAAGTGATTTTCATGCTTCCAGGGGCTCGGGAAGTGAAATAAATACCATTTGGAGGCATTTAATGTTCGAGCAAAAACGGCTGATTTTCGACAAAAGAGATAACACCCCCCCCATTACGTCCTGCTTCAGAAATGTGGAAAATGGTCTGTTTTCAAATGTTTTATTTTTGAACGTCAGTTCACATTTGTAGGTGGATCATCAGTGTTAGAGCTAAAATTAGCATGTTTAAAGTGATTTTCATGCTTCCAGGGGCTCGGGAAGTGAAATAAATACCATTTGGAGGCATTTAATGTTCGAGCAAAAACGGCTGATTTTCGACAAAAGAGATAACACCCCCCCATTACGTCATGCTTCAGAAATGTGGAAAATGGTCCGTTTTCAAATGTTTTATTTTTGAACGTCAGTTCACATTTGTAGGTGGATCATCAGTGTTAGAGCTAAAATTAGCATGTTTAAAGTGATTTTCATGCTTCCAGGGGCTCGGGAAGTGAAATAAATACCATTTGGAGGCATTTAATGTTCGAGCAAAAACGGCTGATTTTCGACAAAAGAGATAACACCCCCCCATTACGTCATGCTTCAGAAATGTGGAAAATGGTCCGTTTTCAAATGTTTTATTTTTGAACGTCAGTTCACATTTGTAGGTGGATCATCAGTGTTAGAGCTAAAATTAGCATGTTTAAAGTGATTTTCATGCTCCCAGGGGCCCTAAACACAAGATTTATGGAATGGTTAAAAGCGCATGAAAATGGCCAATTTACCCACTCTGAGTTCTCAAAAAGGGTTTCTTCACCCCGGGAAGTTAATTAAATACCATTTGGAGGCATTTAATGTTCGAGCAAAAACGGCTGATTTTCGACAAAAGAGATAACACCCCCCCATTACGTCCTGCTTCAGAAATGTGGAAAATGGTCCGTTTTCAAATGTTTTATTTTTGAACGTCAGTTCACATTTGTAGGTGGATCATCAGTGTTAGAGCTAAAATTAGCATGTTTAAAGTGATTTTCATGCTTCCAGGGGCTCGGGAAGTGAAATAAATACCATTTGGAGGCATTTAATGTTCGAGCAAAAACGGCTGATTTTCGACAAAAGAGATAACACCCCCCCATTACGTCATGCTTCAGAAATGTGGAAAATGGTCCGTTTTCAAATGTTTTATTTTTGAACGTCAGTTCACATTTGTAGGTGGATCATCAGTGTTAGAGCTAAAATTAGCATGTTTAAAGTGATTTTCATGCTCCCAGGGGCCCTAAACACAAGATTTATGGAATGGTTAAAAGTGCATGAAAATGGCCAATTTACCCACTCTGAGTTCTCAAAAAGGGTTTCTTCACCCCGGGAAGTGAAATAAATACCATTTGGAGGCATTTAATGTTCGAGCAAAAACGGCTGATTTTCGACAAAAGAGATAACACCCCACCATTACGTCCTGCTTCAGAAATGTGGAAAATGGTCCGTTTTCAAATGTTTTATTTTTGAACGTCAGTTCACATTTGTAGGTGGATCATCAGTGTTAGAGCTAAAATTAGCATGTTTAAAGTGATTTTCATGCTTCCAGGGGCTCGGGAAGTGAAATAAATACCATTTGGAGGCATTTAATGTTCGAGCAAAAACGGCTGATTTTCGACAAAAGAGATAACACCCCCCCATTACGTCATGCTTCAGAAATGTGAAAAATGGTCCGTTTTCAAATGTTTTATTTTTGAACGTCAGTTCACATTTGTAGGTGGATCATCAGTGTTAGAGCTAAAATTAGCATGTTTAAAGTGATTTTCATGCTCCCAGGGGCCCTAAACACAAGATTTATGGAATGGTTAAAAGTGCATGAAAATGGCCAATTTACCCACTCTGAGTTCTCAAAAAGGGTTTCTTCACCCCGGGAAGTTAATTAAATACCATTTGGAGGCATTTAATGTTCGAGCAAAAACGGCTGATTTTCGACAAAAGAGATAACACCCCCCCATTACGTCATGCTTCAGAAATGTGAAAAATGGTCCGTTTTCAAATGTTTTATTTTTGAACGTCAGTTCACATTTGTAGGTGGATCATCAGTGTTAGAGCTAAAATTAGCATGTTTAAAGTGATTTTCATGCTCCCAGGGGCCCTAAACACAAGATTTATGGAATGGTTAAAAGTGCATGAAAATGGCCAATTTACCCACTCTGAGTTCTCAAAAAGGGTTTCTTCACCCCGGGAAGTTAATTAAATACCATTTGGAGGCATTTAATGTTCGAGCAAAAACGGCTGATTTTCGACAAAAGAGATAACACCCCCCCATTACGTCATGCTTCAGAAATGTGGAAAATGGTCCGTTTTCAAATGTTTTATTTTTGAACGTCAGTTCACATTTGTAGGTGGATCATCAGTGTTAGAGCTAAAATTAGCATGTTTAAAGTGATTTTCATGCTTCCAGGGTCTCGGGAAGTGAAATAAATACCATTTGGAGGCATTTAATGTTCAAGCAAAAACGGCTGATTTTCGACAAAAGAGATAACACCCCCCCATTACGTCATGCTTCAGAAATGTGGAAAATGGTCCGTTTTCAAATGTTTTATTTTTGAACGTCAGTTCACATTTGTAGGTGGATCATCAGTGTTAGAGCTAAAATTAGCATGTTTAAAGTGATTTTCATGCTTCCAGGGGCTCGGGAAGTTAATTAAATACCATTTGGAGGCATTGAATGTTCGAGCAAAAACGGCTGATTTTCGACAAAAGAGATAACACCCCCCCATTACGTCATGCTTCAGAAATGTGGAAAATGGTCCGTTTTCAAATGTTTTATTTTTGAACGTCAGTGCACATTTGTAGGTGGATCATCAGTGTTAGAGCTAAAATTAGCATGTTTAAAGTGATTTTCATGCTCCCAGGGGCCCTAAACACAAGATTTATGGAATGGTTAAAAGTGCATGAAAATGGCCAATTTACCCACTCTGAGTTCTCAAAAAGGGTTTCTTCACCCCGGGAAGTTAATTAAATACCATTTGGAGGCATTTAATGTTCGAGCAAAAACGGCTGATTTTCGACAAAAGAGATAACACCCCCCCATTACGTCATGCTTCAGAAATGTGGAAAATGGTCCGTTTTCAAATGTTTTATTTTTGAACGTCAGTTCACATTTGTAGGTGGATCATCAGTGTTAGAGCTAAAATTAGCATGTTTAAAGTGATTTTCATGCTCCCAGGGGCCCTAAACACAAGATTTATGGAATGGTTAAAAGTGCATGAAAATGGCCAATTTACCCACTCTGAGTTCTCAAAAAGGGTTTCTTCACCCCGGGAAGTTAATTAAATACCATTTGGAGGCATTTAATGTTCGAGCAAAAAACGGCTGATTTTCGACAAAAGAGATAACACCCCCCCATTACGTCCTGCTTCAGAAATGTGGAAAATGGTCAGTTTTCAAATGTTTTATTTTTGAACGTCAGTTCACATTTGTAGGTGGATCATCAGTGTTAGAGCTAAAATTAGCATGTTTAAAGTGATTTTCATGCTTCCAGGGGCTCGGGAAGTGAAATAAATACCATTTGGAGGCATTTAATGTTCGAGCAAAAACGGCTGATTTTCGACAAAAGAGAAAACACCCCCCCCATTACGTCATGCTTCAGAAATGTGGAAAATGGTCCGTTTTCAAATGTTTTATTTTTGAACGTCAGTTCACATTTGTAGGTGGATCATCAGTGTTAGAGCTAAAATTAGCATGTTTAAAGTGATTTTCATGCTCCCAGGGGCCCTAAACACAAGATTTATGGAATGGTTAAAAGTGCATGAAAATGGCCAATTTACCCACTCTGAGTTCTCAAAAAGGGTTTCTTCACCCCGGGAAGTTAATTAAATACCATTTGGAGGCATTTAATGTTCGAGCAAAAACGGCTGATTTTCGACAAAAGAGATAACACCCCCCCATTACGTCATGCTTCAGAAATGTGGAAAATGGTCCGTTTTCAAATGTTTTATTTTTGAACGTCAGCTCACATTTGTAGGTGGATCATCAGTGTTAGAGCTAAAATTAGCATGTTTAAAGTGATTTTCATGCTTCCAGGGGCTCGGGAAGTGAAATAAATACCATTTGGAGGCATTTAATGTTCGAGCAAAAACGGCTGATTTTCGACAAAAGAGATAACACCCCCCCATTACGTCCTGCTTCAGAAATGTGGAAAATGGTCCGTTTTCAAATGTTTTATTTTTGAACGTCAGTTCACATTTGTAGGTGGATCATCAGTGTTAGAGCTAAAATTAGCATGTTTAAAGTGATTTTTATGCTTCCAGGGGCTCGGGAAGTGAAATAAATACCATTTGGAGGCATTTAATGTTCGAGCAAAAACGGCTGATTTTCGACAAAAGAGATAACACCCCCCCATTACGTCCTGCTTCAGAAATGTGGAAAATGGTCCGTTTTCAAATGTTTTATTTTTGAACGTCAGTTCACATTTGTAGGTGGATCATCAGTGTTAGAGCTAAAATTAGCATGTTTAAAGTGATTTTCATGCTTCCAGGGGCTCGGGAAGTGAAATAAATACCATTTGGAGGCATTTAATGTTCGAGCAAAAACGGCTGATTTTCGACAAAAGAGATAACACCCCCCCATTACGTCACGCTTCAGAAATGTGGAAAATGGTCCGTTTTCAAATGTTTTATTTTTGAACGTCAGTTCACATTTGTAGGTGGATCATCAGTGTTAGAGCTAAAATTAGCATGTTTAAAGTGATTTTCATGCTCCCAGGGGCCCTAAACACAAGATTTATGGAATGGTTAAAAGTGCATGAAAATGGCCAATTTACCCACTCTGAGTTCTCAAAAAGGGTTTCTTCACCCCGGGAAGTTAATTAAATACCATTTGGAGGCATTTAATGTTCGAGCAAAAACGGCTGATTTTCGACAAAAGAGATAACACCCCCCATTACGTCCTGCTTCAGAAATGTGGAAAATGGTCCGTTTTCAAATGTTTTATTTTTGAACGTCAGTTCACATTTGTAGGTGGATCATCAGTGTTAGAGCTAAAATTAGCCTGTTTAAAGTGATTTTCATGCTCCCAGGGGCCCTAAACACAAGATTTATGGAATGGTTAAAAGTGCATGAAAATGGCCAATTTACCCACTCTGAGTTCTCAAAAAGGGTTTCTTCACCCCGGGAAGTTAATTAAATACCATTTGGAGGCATTTAATGTTCGAGCAAAAACGGCTGATGTTCGACAAAAGAGATAACACCCCCCCATTACGTCCTGCTTCAGAAATGTGGAAAATGGTCCGTTTTCAAATGTTTTATTTTTGAACGTCAGTTCACATTTGTAGGTGGATCATCAGTGTTAGAGCTAAAATTAGCCTGTTTAAAGTGATTTTCATGCTTCCAGGGGCCCTAAACACAAGATTTATGGAATGGTTAAAAGTGCATGAAAATGGCCAATTTACCCACTCTGAGTTCTCAAAAAGGGTTTCTTCACCCCGGGAAGTGAAATAAATACCATTTGGAGGCATTTAATGTTCGAGCAAAAACGGCTGATTTTCGACAAAAGAGATAACCCCCCCCCCCATTACGTCCTGCTTCAGAAATGTGGAAAATGGTCCGTTTTCAAATGTTTTATTTTTGAACGTCAGTTCACATTTGTAGGTGGATCATCAGTGTTAGAGCTAAAATTAGCATGTTTAAAGTGATTTTTATGCTTCCAGGGGCTCAGGAAGTTAATTAAATACCATTTGGAGGCATTTAATGTTCGAGCAAAAAAACGGCTGATTTTCGACAAAAGAGATAACACCCCCCCATTACGTCATGCTTCAGAAATGTGGAAAATGGTCCGTTTCCAAATGTTTTATTTTTGAACGTCAGTTCACATTTGTAGGTGGATCATCAGTGTTAGAGCTAAAATTAGCATGTTTAAAGTGATTTTCATGCTTCCAGGGGCCCTAAACACAAGATTTATGGAATGGTTAAAAGTGCATGAAAATGGCCAATTTACCCACTCTGAGTTCTCAAAAAGGGTTTCTTCACCCCGGGAAGTGAAATAAATACCATTTGGAGGCATTTAATGTTCGAGCAAAAACGGCTGATTTTCGACAAAAGAGATAACACCCCCCCATTACGTCCTGCTTCAGAAATGTGGAAAATGGTCCGTTTTCAAATGTTTTATTTTTGAACGTCAGTTCACATTTGTAGGTGGATCATCAGTGTTAGAGCTAAAATTAGCATGTTTAAAGTGATTTTTATGCTTCCAGGGGCTCGGGAAGTGAAATAAATACCATTTGGAGGCATTTAATGTTCGAGCAAAAACGGCTGATTTTCGACAAAAGAGATAACACCCCCCCATTACGTCCTGCTTCAGAAATGTGGAAAATGGTCCGTTTTCAAATGTTTTATTTTTGAACGTCAGTTCACATTTGTAGGTGGATCATCAGTGTTAGAGCTAAAATTAGCATGTTTAAAGTGATTTTCATGCTTCCAGGGGCTCGGGAAGTGAAATAAATACCATTTGGAGGCATTTAATGTTCGAGCAAAAACGGCTGATTTTCGACAAAAGAGATAACACCCCCCCATTACGTCCTGCTTCAGAAATGTGGAAAATGGTCCGTTTTCAAATGTTTTATTTTTGAACGTCAGTTCACATTTGTAGGTGGATCATCATTGTTAGAGCTAAAATTAGCATGTTTAAAGTGATTTTCATGCTCCCAGGGGCCCTAAACACAAGATTTATGGAATGGTTAAAAGTGCATGAAAATGGCCAATTTACCCACTCTGAGTTCTCAAAAAGGGTTTCTTCACCCCGGGAAGTTAATTAAATACCATTTGGAGGCATTTAATGTTCGAGCAAAAACGGCTGATTTTCGACAAAAGAGATAACACCCCCCCATTACGTCCTGCTTCAGAAATGTGGAAAATGGTCCGTTTTCAAATGTTTTATTTTTGAACGTCAGTTCACATTTGTAGGTGGGTCATCAGTGTTAGAGCTAAAATTAGCATGTTTAAAGTGATTTTCATGCTTCCAGGGGCTCGGGAAGTGAAATAAATACCATTTGGAGGCATTTAATGTTCGAGCAAAAACGGCTGATTTTCGACAAAAGAGATAACACCCCCCCATTACGTCATGCTTCAGAAATGTGGAAAATGGTCCGTTTTCAAATGTTTTATTTTTGAACGTCAGTTCACATTTGTAGGTGGATCATCAGTGTTAGAGCTAAAATTAGCATGTTTAAAGTGATTTTCATGCTCCCAGGGGCCCTAAACACAAGATTTATGGAATGGTTAAAAGTGCATGAAAATGGCCAATTTACCCACTCTGAGTTCTCAAAAAGGGTTTCTTCACCCCGGGAAGTTAATTAAATACCATTTGGAGGCATTTAATGTTCGAGCAAAAACGGCTGATTTTCGACAAAAGAGATAACACCCCCCCATTACGTCATGCTTCAGAAATGTGGAAAATGGTCCGTTTTCAAATGTTTTATTTTTGAACGTCAGTTCACATTTGTAGGTGGATCATCAGTGTTAGAGCTAAAATTAGCATGTTTAAAGTGATTTTCATGCTTCCAGGGGCCCTAAACACAAGATTTATGGAATGGTTAAAAGTGCATGAAAATGGCCAATTTACCCACTCTGAGTTCTCAAAAAGGGTTTCTTCACCCCGGGAAGTGAAATAAATACCGTTTGGAGGCATTTAATGTTCGAGCAAAAACGGCTGATTTTCGAAAAAAGAGATAACACCCCCCCATTACGTCATGCTTCAGAAATGTGGAAAATGGTCCGTTTTCAAATGTTTTATTTTTGAACGTCAGTTCACATTTGTAGGTGGATCATCAGTGTTAGAGCTAAAATTAGCATGTTTAAAGTGATTTTCATGCTTCCAAGGGCTCGGGAAGTGAAATAAATACCATTTGGAGGCATTTAATGTTCGAGCAAAAACGGCTGATTTTCGACAAAAGAGATAACACCCCCCCATTACGTCCTGCTTCAGAAATGTGGAAAATGGTCCGTTTTCAAATGTTTTATTTTTGAACGTCAGTTCACATTTGTAGGTGGATCATCAGTGTTAGAGCTAAAATTAGCATGTTTAAAGTGATTTTCATGCTTCCAGGGGCTCGGGAAGTGAAATAAATACCATTTGGAGGCATTTAATGTTCGAGCAAAAACGGCTGATTTTCGACAAAAGAGATAACACCCCCCCATTACGTCATGCTTCAGAAATGTGGAAAATGGTCCGTTTTCAAATGTTTTATTTTTGAACGTCAGTTCACATTTGTAGGTGGATCATCAGTGTTAGAGCTAAAATTAGCATGTTTAAAGTGATTTTCATGCTTCCAGGGGCTCGGGAAGTGAAATAAATACCATTTGGAGGCATTTAATGTTCGAGCAAAAACGGCTGATTTTCGACAAAAGAGATAACACCCCCCCATTACGTCCTGCTTCAGAAATGTGGAAAATGGTCCGTTTTCAAATGTTTTATTTTTGAACGTCAGTTCACATTTGTAGGTGGATCATCAGTGTTAGAGCTAAAATTAGCCTGTTTAAAGTGATTTTCATGCTCCCAGGGGCCCTAAACACAAGATTTATGGAATGGTTAAAAGTGCATGAAAATGGCCAATTTACCCACTCTGAGTTCTCAAAAAGGGTTTCTTCACCCCGGGAAGTTAATTAAATACCATTTGGAGGCATTTAATGTTCGAGCAAAAACGGCTGATGTTCGACAAAAGAGATAACACCCCCCCATTACGTCCTGCTTCAGAAATGTGGAAAATGGTCCGTTTTCAAATGTTTTATTTTTGAACGTCAGTTCACATTTGTAGGTGGATCATCAGTGTTAGAGCTAAAATTAGCCTGTTTAAAGTGATTTTCATGCTTGCAGGGGCCCTAAACACAAGATTTATGGAATGGTTAAAAGTGCATGAAAATGGCCAATTTACCCACTCTGAGTTCTCAAAAAGGGTTTCTTCACCCCGGGAAGTGAAATAAATACCATTTGGAGGCATTTAATGTTCGAGCAAAAACGGCTGATTTTCGACAAAAGAGATAACACCCCCCCATTACGTCCTGCTTCAGAAATGTGGAAAATGGTCCGTTTTCAAATGTTTTATTTTTGAACGTCAGTTCACATTTGTAGGTGGATCATCAGTGTTAGAGCTAAAATTAGCCTGTTTAAAGTGATTTTCATGCTTCCAGGGGCCCTAAACACAAGATTTATGGAATGGTTAAAAGTGCATGAAAATGGCCAATTTACCCACTCTGAGTTCTCAAAAAGGATTTCTTCACCCCGGGAAGTGAAATAAATACCATTTGGAGGCATTTAATGTTCGAGCAAAAACGGCTGATTTTCGACAAAAGAGATAACACCCCCCCATTACGTCCTGCTTCAGAAATGTGGAAAATGGTCCGTTTTCAAATGTTTTATTTTTGAACGTCAGTTCACATTTGTAGGTGGATCATCAGTGTTAGAGCTAAAATTAGCATGTTTAAAGTGATTTTCATGCTTCCAGGGGCTCGGGAAGTGAAATAAATACCATTTGGAGGCATTTAATGTTCGAGCAAAAACGGCTAATTTTCGACAAAAGAGATAACATCCCCCCATTACGTCATGCTTCAGAAATGTGGAAAATGGTCCGTTTTCAAATGTTTTATTTTTGAACGTCAGTTCACATTTGTAGGTGGATCATCAGTGTTAGAGCTAAAATTAGCATGTTTAAAGTGATTTTCATGCTCCCAGGGGCCCTAAACACAAGATTTATGGAATGGTTAAAAGTGCATGAAAATGGCCAATTTACCCACTCTGAGTTCTCAAAAAGGGTTTCTTCACCCCGGGAAGTTAATTAAATACCATTTGGAGGCATTTAATGTTCGAGCAAAAACGGCTGATTTTCGACAAAAGAGATAACACCCCCCCATTACGTCATGCTTCAGAAATGTGGAAAATGGTCCGTTTTCAAATGTTTTATTTTTGAACGTCAGTTCACATTTGTAGGTGGATCATCAGTGTTAGAGCTAAAATTAGCATGTTTAAAGTGATTTTCATGCTTCCAGGGGCCCTAAACACAAGATTTATGGAATGGTTAAAAGTGCATGAAAATGGCCAATTTACCCACTCTGAGTTCTCAAAAAGGGTTTCTTCACCCCGGGAAGTGAAATAAATACCATTTGGAGGCATTTAATGTTCGAGCAAAAACGGCTGATTTTCGACAAAAGAGATAACACCCCCCCATTACGTCCTGCTTCAGAAATGTGGAAAATGGTCCGTTTTCAAATGTTTTATTTTTGAACGTCAGTTCACATTTGTAGGTGGATCATCAGTGTTAGAGCTAAAATTAGCATGTTTAAAGTGATTTTCATGCTCCCAGGGGCCCTAAACACAAGATTTATGGAATGGTTAAAAGTGCATGAAAATGGCCAATTTACCCACTCTGAGTTCTCAAAAAGGGTTTCTTCACCCCGGGAAGTTAATTAAATACCATTTGGAGGCATTTAATGTTCGAGCAAAAACGGCTGATTTTCGACAAAAGAGATAACGCCCCCCCATTACGTCCTGCTTCAGAAATGTGGAAAATGGTCCGTTTTCAAATGTTTTATTTTTGAACGTCAGTTCACATTTGTAGGTGGATCATCAGTGTTAGAGCTAAAATTAGCATGTTTAAAGTGATTTTCATGCTTCCAGGGGCCCTAAACACAAGATTTATGGAATGATTAAAAGTGCAGGAAAATGGCCAATTTACCCACTCTGAGTTCTCAAAAAGGGTTTCTTCACCCCGGGAAGTGAAATAAATACCATTTGGAGGCATTTAATGTTCGAGCAAAAACGGCTGATTTTCGACAAAAGAGATAACACCCCCCCATTACGTCCTGCTTCAGAAATGTGGAAAATGGTCCGTTTTCAAATGTTTTATTTTTGAACGTCAGTTCACATTTGTAGGTGGATCATCAGTGTTAGAGCTAAAATTAGCATGTTTAAAGTGATTTTCATGCTTCCAGGGGCTCGGGAAGTGAAATAAATACCATTTGGAGGCATTTAATGTTCGAGCAAAAACGGCTGATTTTCGACAAAAGAGATAACACCCCCCCATTACGTCATGCTTCAGAAATGTGGAAAATGGTCCGTTTTCAAATGTTTTATTTTTGAACGTCAGTTCACATTTGTAGGTGGATCATCAGTGTTAGAGCTAAAATTAGCATGTTTAAAGTGATTTTCATGCTTCCAGGGGCCCTAAACACAAGATTTATGGAATGGTTAAAAGTGCATGAAAATGGCCAATTTACCCACTCTGAGTTCTCAAAAAGGGTTTCTTCACCCCGGGAAGTGAAATAAATACCATTTGGAGGCATTTAATGTTCGAGCAAAAACGGCTGATTTTCGACAAAAGAGATAACACCCCCCCATTACGGCATGCTTCAGAAATGTGGAAAATGGTCCGTTTTCAAATGTTTTATTTTTGAACGTCAGTTCACATTTTTAGGTGGATCATCAGTGTTAGAGCTAAAATTAGCATGTTTAAAGTGATTTTCATGCTTCCATGGGCTCGGGAAGTGAAATAAATACCATTTGGAGGCATTTAATGTTCGAGCAAAAACGGCTGATTTTCGACAAAAGAGATAACACCCCCCCATTACGTCCTGCTTCAGAAATGTGGAAAATGGTCCGTTTTCAAATGTTTTATTTTTGAACGTCAGTTCACATTTGTAGGTGGATCATCAGTGTTAGAGCTAAAATTAGCATGTTTAAAGTGATTTTTATGCTTCCAGGGGCTCGGGAAGTGAAATAAATACCATTTGGAGGCATTTAATGTTCGAGCAAAAACGGCTGATTTTCGACAAAAGAGATAACACCCCCCCATTACGTCATGCTTCAGAAATGTGGAAAATGGTCCGTTTTCAAATGTTTTATTTTTGAACGTCAGTTCACATTTGTAGGTGGATCATCAGTGTTAGAGCTAAAATTAGCATGTTTAAAGTGATTTTTATGCTTCCAGGGGCTCAGGAAGTTAATTAAATACCATTTGGAGGCATTTAATGTTCGAGCAAAAAAACGGCTGATTTTCGACAAAAGAGATAACACCCCCCCATTACGTCATGCTTCAGAAATGTGGAAAATGGTCCGTTTCCAAATGTTTTATTTTTGAACGTCAGTTCACATTTGTAGGTGGATCATCAGTGTTAGAGCTAAAATTAGCATGTTTAAAGTGATTTTCATGCTTCCAGGGGCCCTAAACACAAGATTTATGGAATGGTTAAAAGTGCATGAAAATGGCCAATTTACCCACTCTGAGTTCTCAAAAAGGGTTTCTTCACCCCGGGAAGTGAAATAAATACCATTTGGAGGCATTTAATGTTCGAGCAAAAACGGCTGATTTTCGACAAAAGAGATAACACCCCCCCATTACGTCCTGCTTCAGAAATGTGGAAAATGGTCCGTTTTCAAATGTTTTATTTTTGAACGTCAGTTCACATTTGTAGGTGGATCATCAGTGTTAGAGCTAAAATTAGCATGTTTAAAGTGATTTTTATGCTTCCAGGGGCTCGGGAAGTGAAATAAATACCATTTGGAGGCATTTAATGTTCGAGCAAAAACGGCTGATTTTCGACAAAAGAGATAACACCCCCCCATTACGTCCTGCTTCAGAAATGTGGAAAATGGTCCGTTTTCAAATGTTTTATTTTTGAACGTCAGTTCACATTTGTAGGTGGATCATCAGTGTTAGAGCTAAAATTAGCATGTTTAAAGTGATTTTCATGCTTCCAGGGGCTCGGGAAGTGAAATAAATACCATTTGGAGGCATTTAATGTTCGAGCAAAAACGGCTGATTTTCGACAAAAGAGATAACACCCCCCCATTACGTCCTGCTTCAGAAATGTGGAAAATGGTCCGTTTTCAAATGTTTTATTTTTGAACGTCAGTTCACATTTGTAGGTGGATCATCATTGTTAGAGCTAAAATTAGCATGTTTAAAGTGATTTTCATGCTCCCAGGGGCCCTAAACACAAGATTTATGGAATGGTTAAAAGTGCATGAAAATGGCCAATTTACCCACTCTGAGTTCTCAAAAAGGGTTTCTTCACCCCGGGAAGTTAATTAAATACCATTTGGAGGCATTTAATGTTCGAGCAAAAACGGCTGATTTTCGACAAAAGAGATAACACCCCCCCATTACGTCCTGCTTCAGAAATGTGGAAAATGGTCCGTTTTCAAATGTTTTATTTTTGAACGTCAGTTCACATTTGTAGGTGGGTCATCAGTGTTAGAGCTAAAATTAGCATGTTTAAAGTGATTTTCATGCTTCCAGGGGCTCGGGAAGTGAAATAAATACCATTTGGAGGCATTTAATGTTCGAGCAAAAACGGCTGATTTTCGACAAAAGAGATAACACCCCCCCATTACGTCATGCTTCAGAAATGTGGAAAATGGTCCGTTTTCAAATGTTTTATTTTTGAACGTCAGTTCACATTTGTAGGTGGATCATCAGTGTTAGAGCTAAAATTAGCATGTTTAAAGTGATTTTCATGCTCCCAGGGGCCCTAAACACAAGATTTATGGAATGGTTAAAAGTGCATGAAAATGGCCAATTTACCCACTCTGAGTTCTCAAAAAGGGTTTCTTCACCCCGGGAAGTTAATTAAATACCATTTGGAGGCATTTAATGTTCGAGCAAAAACGGCTGATTTTCGACAAAAGAGATAACACCCCCCCATTACGTCATGCTTCAGAAATGTGGAAAATGGTCCGTTTTCAAATGTTTTATTTTTGAACGTCAGTTCACATTTGTAGGTGGATCATCAGTGTTAGAGCTAAAATTAGCATGTTTAAAGTGATTTTCATGCTTCCAGGGGCCCTAAACACAAGATTTATGGAATGGTTAAAAGTGCATGAAAATGGCCAATTTACCCACTCTGAGTTCTCAAAAAGGGTTTCTTCACCCCGGGAAGTGAAATAAATACCGTTTGGAGGCATTTAATGTTCGAGCAAAAACGGCTGATTTTCGAAAAAAGAGATAACACCCCCCCATTACGTCATGCTTCAGAAATGTGGAAAATGGTCCGTTTTCAAATGTTTTATTTTTGAACGTCAGTTCACATTTGTAGGTGGATCATCAGTGTTAGAGCTAAAATTAGCATGTTTAAAGTGATTTTCATGCTTCCAAGGGCTCGGGAAGTGAAATAAATACCATTTGGAGGCATTTAATGTTCGAGCAAAAACGGCTGATTTTCGACAAAAGAGATAACACCCCCCCATTACGTCCTGCTTCAGAAATGTGGAAAATGGTCCGTTTTCAAATGTTTTATTTTTGAACGTCAGTTCACATTTGTAGGTGGATCATCAGTGTTAGAGCTAAAATTAGCATGTTTAAAGTGATTTTCATGCTTCCAGGGGCTCGGGAAGTGAAATAAATACCATTTGGAGGCATTTAATGTTCGAGCAAAAACGGCTGATTTTCGACAAAAGAGATAACACCCCCCCATTACGTCATGCTTCAGAAATGTGGAAAATGGTCCGTTTTCAAATGTTTTATTTTTGAACGTCAGTTCACATTTGTAGGTGGATCATCAGTGTTAGAGCTAAAATTAGCATGTTTAAAGTGATTTTCATGCTTCCAGGGGCTCGGGAAGTGAAATAAATACCATTTGGAGGCATTTAATGTTCGAGCAAAAACGGCTGATTTTCGACAAAAGAGATAACACCCCCCCATTACGTCCTGCTTCAGAAATGTGGAAAATGGTCCGTTTTCAAATGTTTTATTTTTGAACGTCAGTTCACATTTGTAGGTGGATCATCAGTGTTAGAGCTAAAATTAGCCTGTTTAAAGTGATTTTCATGCTCCCAGGGGCCCTAAACACAAGATTTATGGAATGGTTAAAAGTGCATGAAAATGGCCAATTTACCCACTCTGAGTTCTCAAAAAGGGTTTCTTCACCCCGGGAAGTTAATTAAATACCATTTGGAGGCATTTAATGTTCGAGCAAAAACGGCTGATGTTCGACAAAAGAGATAACACCCCCCCATTACGTCCTGCTTCAGAAATGTGGAAAATGGTCCGTTTTCAAATGTTTTATTTTTGAACGTCAGTTCACATTTGTAGGTGGATCATCAGTGTTAGAGCTAAAATTAGCCTGTTTAAAGTGATTTTCATGCTTGCAGGGGCCCTAAACACAAGATTTATGGAATGGTTAAAAGTGCATGAAAATGGCCAATTTACCCACTCTGAGTTCTCAAAAAGGGTTTCTTCACCCCGGGAAGTGAAATAAATACCATTTGGAGGCATTTAATGTTCGAGCAAAAACGGCTGATTTTCGACAAAAGAGATAACACCCCCCCATTACGTCCTGCTTCAGAAATGTGGAAAATGGTCCGTTTTCAAATGTTTTATTTTTGAACGTCAGTTCACATTTGTAGGTGGATCATCAGTGTTAGAGCTAAAATTAGCCTGTTTAAAGTGATTTTCATGCTTCCAGGGGCCCTAAACACAAGATTTATGGAATGGTTAAAAGTGCATGAAAATGGCCAATTTACCCACTCTGAGTTCTCAAAAAGGGTTTCTTCACCCCGGGAAGTGAAATAAATACCATTTGGAGGCATTTAATGTTCGAGCAAAAACGGCTGATTTTCGACAAAAGAGATAACACCCCCCCATTACGTCCTGCTTCAGAAATGTGGAAAATGGTCCGTTTTCAAATGTTTTATTTTTGAACGTCAGTTCACATTTGTAGGTGGATCATCAGTGTTAGAGCTAAAATTAGCATGTTTAAAGTGATTTTCATGCTTCCAGGGGCTCGGGAAGTGAAATAAATACCATTTGGAGGCATTTAATGTTCGAGCAAAAACGGCTAATTTTCGACAAAAGAGATAACATCCCCCCATTACGTCATGCTTCAGAAATGTGGAAAATGGTCCGTTTTCAAATGTTTTATTTTTGAACGTCAGTTCACATTTGTAGGTGGATCATCAGTGTTAGAGCTAAAATTAGCATGTTTAAAGTGATTTTCATGCTCCCAGGGGCCCTAAACACAAGATTTATGGAATGGTTAAAAGTGCATGAAAATGGCCAATTTACCCACTCTGAGTTCTCAAAAAGGGTTTCTTCACCCCGGGAAGTTAATTAAATACCATTTGGAGGCATTTAATGTTCGAGCAAAAACGGCTGATTTTCGACAAAAGAGATAACACCCCCCCATTACGTCATGCTTCAGAAATGTGGAAAATGGTCCGTTTTCAAATGTTTTATTTTTGAACGTCAGTTCACATTTGTAGGTGGATCATCAGTGTTAGAGCTAAAATTAGCATGTTTAAAGTGATTTTCATGCTTCCAGGGGCCCTAAACACAAGATTTATGGAATGGTTAAAAGTGCATGAAAATGGCCAATTTACCCACTCTGAGTTCTCAAAAAGGGTTTCTTCACCCCGGGAAGTGAAATAAATACCATTTGGAGGCATTTAATGTTCGAGCAAAAACGGCTGATTTTCGACAAAAGAGATAACACCCCCCCATTACGTCCTGCTTCAGAAATGTGGAAAATGGTCCGTTTTCAAATGTTTTATTTTTGAACGTCAGTTCACATTTGTAGGTGGATCATCAGTGTTAGAGCTAAAATTAGCATGTTTAAAGTGATTTTCATGCTCCCAGGGGCCCTAAACACAAGATTTATGGAATGGTTAAAAGTGCATGAAAATGGCCAATTTACCCACTCTGAGTTCTCAAAAAGGGTTTCTTCACCCCGGGAAGTTAATTAAATACCATTTGGAGGCATTTAATGTTCGAGCAAAAACGGCTGATTTTCGACAAAAGAGATAACGCCCCCCCATTACGTCCTGCTTCAGAAATGTGGAAAATGGTCCGTTTTCAAATGTTTTATTTTTGAACGTCAGTTCACATTTGTAGGTGGATCATCAGTGTTAGAGCTAAAATTAGCATGTTTAAAGTGATTTTCATGCTTCCAGGGGCCCTAAACACAAGATTTATGGAATGATTAAAAGTGCAGGAAAATGGCCAATTTACCCACTCTGAGTTCTCAAAAAGGGTTTCTTCACCCCGGGAAGTGAAATAAATACCATTTGGAGGCATTTAATGTTCGAGCAAAAACGGCTGATTTTCGACAAAAGAGATAACACCCCCCCATTACGTCCTGCTTCAGAAATGTGGAAAATGGTCCGTTTTCAAATGTTTTATTTTTGAACGTCAGTTCACATTTGTAGGTGGATCATCAGTGTTAGAGCTAAAATTAGCATGTTTAAAGTGATTTTTATGCTTCCAGGGGCTCGGGAAGTTAATTGAATACCATTTGGAGGCATTTAATGTTCGAGCAAAAACGGCTGATTTTCGACAAAAGAGATAACACCCCCCCATTACGTCCTGCTTCAGAAATGTGGAAAATGGTCCGTTTTCAAATGTTTTATTTTTGAACGTCAGTTCACATTTGTAGGTGGATCATCAGTGTTAGAGCTAAAATTAGCATGTTTAAAGTGATTTTCATGCTTCCAGGGGCTCGGGAAGTGAAATAAATACCATTTGGAGGCATTTAATGTTCGAGCAAAAACGGCTGATTTTCGACAAAAGAGATAACACCCCCCCATTACGTCATGCTTCAGAAATGTGGAAAATGGTCCGTTTTCAAATGTTTTATTTTTGAACGTCAGTTCACATTTGTAGGTGGATCATCAGTGTTAGAGCTAAAATTAGCATGTTTAAAGTGATTTTCATGCTTCCAGGGGCCCTAAACACAAGATTTATGGAATGGTTAAAAGTGCATGAAAATGGCCAATTTACCCACTCTGAGTTCTCAAAAAGGGTTTCTTCACCCCGGGAAGTGAAATAAATACCATTTGGAGGCATTTAATGTTCGAGCAAAAACGGCTGATTTTCGACAAAAGAGATAACACCCCCCATTACGGCATGCTTCAGAAATGTGGAAAATGGTCCGTTTTCAAATGTTTTATTTTTGAACGTCAGTTCACATTTTTAGGTGGATCATCAGTGTTAGAGCTAAAATTAGCATGTTTAAAGTGATTTTCATGCTTCCATGGGCTCGGGAAGTGAAATAAATACCATTTGGAGGCATTTAATGTTCGAGCAAAAACGGCTGATTTTCGACAAAAGAGATAACACCCCCCCATTACGTCCTGCTTCAGAAATGTGGAAAATGGTCCGTTTTCAAATGTTTTATTTTTGAACGTCAGTTCACATTTGTAGGTGGATCATCAGTGTTAGAGCTAAAATTAGCATGTTTAAAGTGATTTTTATGCTTCCAGGGGCTCGGGAAGTGAAATAAATACCATTTGGAGGCATTTAATGTTCGAGCAAAAACGGCTGATTTTCGACAAAAGAGATAACACCCCCCCATTACGTCATGCTTCAGAAATGTGGAAAATGGTCCGTTTTCAAATGTTTTATTTTTGAACGTCAGTTCACATTTGTAGGTGGATCATCAGTGTTAGAGCTAAAATTAGCATGTTTAAAGTGATTTTCATGCTCCCAGGGGCCCTAAACACAAGATTTATGGAATGGTTAAAAGTGCATGAAAATGGCCAATTTACCCACTCTGAGTTCTCAAAAAGGGTTTCTTCACCCCGGGAAGTTAATTAAATACCATTTGGAGGCATTTAATGTTCGAGCAAAAACGGCTGATTTTCGACAAAAGAGATAACACCCCCCCATTACGTCCTGCTTCAGAAATGTGGAAAATGGTCCGTTTTCAAATGTTTTATTTTTGAACGTCAGTTCACATTTGTAGGTGGATCATCAGTGTTAGAGCTAAAATTAGCCTGTTTAAAGTGATTTTCATGCTCCCAGGGGCCCTAAACACAAGATTTATGGAATGGTTAAAAGTGCATGAAAATGGCCAATTTACCCACTCTGAGTTCTCAAAAAGGGTTTCTTCACCCCGGGAAGTTAATTAAATACCATTTGGAGGCATTTAATGTTCGAGCAAAAACGGCTGATGTTCGACAAAAGAGATAACACCCCCCCATTACGTCCTGCTTCAGAAATGTGGAAAATGGTCCGTTTTCAAATGTTTTATTTTTGAACGTCAGTTCACATTTGTAGGTGGATCATCAGTGTTAGAGCTAAAATTAGCCTGTTTAAAGTGATTTTCATGCTTCCAGGGGCCCTAAACACAAGATTTATGGAATGGTTAAAAGTGCAGGAAAATGGCCAATTTACCCACTCTGAGTTCTCAAAAAGGGTTTCTTCACCCCGGGAAGTGAAATAAATACCATTTGGAGGCATTTAATGTTCGAGCAAAAACGGCTGATTTTCGACAAAAGAGATAACACCCCCCCATTACGTCCTGCTTCAGAAATGTGGAAAATGGTCCGTTTTCAAATGTTTTATTTTTGAACGTCAGTTCACATTTGTAGGTGGATCATCAGTGTTAGAGCTAAAATTAGCATGTTTAAAGTGATTTTTATGCTTCCAGGGGCTCGGGAAGTTAATTAAATACCATTTGGAGGCATTTAATGTTCGAGCAAAAACGGCTGATTTTCGACAAAAGAGATAACACCCCCCCATTACGTCCTGCTTCAGAAATGTGGAAAATGGTCCGTTTTCAAATGTTTTATTTTTGAACGTCAGTTCACATTTGTAGGTGGATCATCAGTGTTAGAGCTAAAATTAGCATGTTTAAAGTGATTTTCATGCTTCCAGGGGCTCGGGAAGTGAAATAAATACCATTTGGAGGCATTTAATGTTCGAGCAAAAACGGCTGATTTTCGACAAAAGAGATAACACCCCCCCATTACGTCATGCTTCAGAAATGTGGAAAATGGTCCGTTTTCAAATGTTTTATTTTTGAACGTCAGTTCACATTTGTAGGTGGATCATCAGTGTTAGAGCTAAAATTAGCATGTTTAAAGTGATTTTCATGCTTCCAGGGGCCCTAAACACAAGATTTATGGAATGGTTAAAAGTGCATGAAAATGGCCAATTTACCCACTCTGAGTTCTCAAAAAGGGTTTCTTCACCCCGGGAAGTGAAATAAATACCATTTGGAGGCATTTAATGTTCGAGCAAAAACGGCTGATTTTCGACAAAAGAGATAACACCCCCCCATTACGGCATGCTTCAGAAATGTGGAAAATGGTCCGTTTTCAAATGTTTTATTTTTGAACGTCAGTTCACATTTTTAGGTGGATCATCAGTGTTAGAGCTAAAATTAGCATGTTTAAAGTGATTTTCATGCTTCCATGGGCTCGGGAAGTGAAATAAATACCATTTGGAGGCATTTAATGTTCGAGCAAAAACGGCTGATTTTCGACAAAAGAGATAACACCCCCCCATTACGTCCTGCTTCAGAAATGTGGAAAATGGTCCGTTTTCAAATGTTTTATTTTTGAACGTCAGTTCACATTTGTAGGTGGATCATCAGTGTTAGAGCTAAAATTAGCATGTTTAAAGTGATTTTTATGCTTCCAGGGGCTCTGGAAGTTAATTAAATACCATTTGGAGGCATTTAATGTTCGAGCAAAAACGGCTGATTTTCGACAAAAGAGATAACACCCCCCCATTACGTCATGCTTCAGAACTGTGGAAAATGGTCCGTTTTCAAATGTTTTATTTTTGAACGTCAGTTCACATTTGTAGGTGGATCATCAGTGTTAGAGCTAAAATTAGCATGTTTAAAGTGATTTTCATGCTCCCAGGGGCCCTAAACACAAGATTTATGGAATGGTTAAAAGTGCATGAAAATGGCCAATTTACCCACTCTGAGTTCTCAAAAAGGGTTTCTTCACCCCGGGAAGTTAATTAAATACCATTTGGAGGCATTTAATGTTCGAGCAAAAACGGCTGATTTTCGACAAAAGAGATAACACCCCCCCATTACGTCCTGCTTCAGAAATGTGGAAAATGGTCCGTTTTCAAATGTTTTATTTTTGAACGTCAGTTCACATTTGTAGGTGGATCATCAGTGTTAGAGCTAAAATTAGCCTGTTTAAAGTGATTTTCATGCTCCCAGGGGCCCTAAACACAAGATTTATGGAATGGTTAAAAGTGCATGAAAATGGCCAATTTACCCACTCTGAGTTCTCAAAAAGGGTTTCTTCACCCCGGGAAGTTAATTAAATACCATTTGGAGGCATTTAATGTTCGAGCAAAAACGGCTGATGTTCGACAAAAGAGATAACACCCCCCCATTACGTCCTGCTTCAGAAATGTGGAAAATGGTCCGTTTTCAAATGTTTTATTTTTGAACGTCAGTTCACATTTGTAGGTGGATCATCAGTGTTAGAGCTAAAATTAGCCTGTTTAAAGTGATTTTCATGCTTCCAGGGGCCCTAAACACAAGATTTATGGAATGGTTAAAAGTGCATGAAAATGGCCAATTTACCCACTCTGAGTTCTCAAAAAGGGTTTCTTCACCCCGGGAAGTGAAATAAATACCATTTGGAGGCATTTAATGTTCGAGCAAAAACGGCTGATTTTCGACAAAAGAGATAACACCCCCCCATTACGTCCTGCTTCAGAAATGTGGAAAATGGTCCGTTTTCAAATGTTTTATTTTTGAACGTCAGTTCACATTTGTAGGTGGATCATCAGTGTTAGAGCTAAAATTAGCATGTTTAAAGTGATTTTTATGCTTCCAGGGGCTCGGGAAGTTAATTAAATACCATTTGGAGGCATTTAATGTTCGAGCAAAAAAACGGCTGATTTTCGACAAAAGAGATAACAACCCCCCATTACGTCATGCTTCAGAAATGTGGAAAATGGTCCGTTTCCAAATGTTTTATTTTTGAACGTCAGTTCACATTTGTAGGTGGATCATCAGTGTTAGAGCTAAAATTAGCATGTTTAAAGTGATTTTCATGCTTCCAGGGGCCCTAAACACAAGATTTATGGAATGGTTAAAAGTGCATGAAAATGGCCAATTTACCCACTCTGAGTTCTCAAAAAGGGTTTCTTCACCCCGGGAAGTGAAATAAATACCATTTGGAGGCATTTAATGTTCGAGCAAAAACGGCTGATTTTCGACAAAAGAGATAACACCCCCCCATTACGTCCTGCTTCAGAAATGTGGAAAATGGTCCGTTTTCAAATGTTTTATTTTTGAACGTCAGTTCACATTTGTAGGTGGATCATCAGTGTTAGAGCTAAAATTAGCATGTTTAAAGTGATTTTTATGCTTCCAGGGGCTCGGGAAGTGAAATAAATACCATTTGGAGGCATTTAATGTTCGAGCAAAAACGGCTGATTTTCGACAAAAGAGATAACACCCCCCATTACGTCCTGCTTCAGAAATGTGGAAAATGGTCCGTTTTCAAATGTTTTATTTTTGAACGTCAGTTCACATTTGTAGGTGGATCATCAGTGTTAGAGCTAAAATTAGCATGTTTAAAGTGATTTTCATGCTTCCAGGGGCTCGGGAAGTGAAATAAATACCATTTGGAGGCATTTAATGTTCGAGCAAAAACGGCTGATTTTCGACAAAAGAGATAACACCCCCCCATTACGTCACGCTTCAGAAATGTGGAAAATGGTCCGTTTTCAAATGTTTTATTTTTGAACGTCAGTTCACATTTGTAGGTGGATCATCAGTGTTAGAGCTAAAATTAGCATGTTTAAAGTGATTTTCATGCTCCCAGGGGCCCTAAACACAAGATTTATGGAATGGTTAAAAGTGCATGAAAATGGCCAATTTACCCACTCTGAGTTCTCAAAAAGGGTTTCTTCACCCCGGGAAGTTAATTAAATACCATTTGGAGGCATTTAATGTTCGAGCAAAAACGGCTGATTTTCGACAAAAGAGATAACACCCCCCCCATTACGTCCTGCTTCAGAAATGTGGAAAATGGTCCGTTTTCAAATGTTTTATTTTTGAACGTCAGTTCACATTTGTAGGTGGATCATCAGTGTTAGAGCTAAAATTAGCCTGTTTAAAGTGATTTTCATGCTCCCAGGAGCCCTAAACACAAGATTTATGGAATGGTTAAAAGTGCATGAAAATGGCCAATTTACCCACTCTGAGTTCTCAAAAAGGGTTTCTTCACCCCGGGAAGTTAATTAAATACCATTTGGAGGCATTTAATGTTCGAGCAAAAACGGCTGATGTTCGACAAAAGAGATAACACCCCCCCATTACGTCCTGCTTCAGAAATGTGGAAAATGGTCCGTTTTCAAATGTTTTATTTTTGAACGTCAGTTCACATTTGTAGGTGGATCATCAGTGTTAGAGCTAAAATTAGCCTGTTTAAAGTGATTTTCATGCTTCCAGGGGCCCTAAACACAAGATTTATGGAATGGTTAAAAGTGCATGAAAATGGCCAATTTACCCACTCTGAGTTCTCAAAAAGGGTTTCTTCACCCCGGGAAGTGAAATAAATACCATTTGGAGGCATTTAATGTTCGAGCAAAAACGGCTGATTTTCGACAAAAGAGATAACCCCCCCCCATTACGTCCTGCTTCAGAAATGTGGAAAATGGTCCGTTTTCAAATGTTTTATTTTTGAACGTCAGTTCACATTTGTAGGTGGATCATCAGTGTTAGAGCTAAAATTAGCATGTTTAAAGTGATTTTTATGCTTCCAGGGGCTCGGGAAGTTAATTAAATACCATTTGGAGGCATTTAATGTTCGAGCAAAAAAACGGCTGATTTTCGACAAAAGAGATAACACCCCCCCATTACGTCATGCTTCAGAAATGTGGAAAATGGTCCGTTTCCAAATGTTTTATTTTTGAACGTCAGTTCACATTTGTAGGTGGATCATCAGTGTTAGAGCTAAAATTAGCATGTTTAAAGTGATTTTCATGCTTCCAGGGGCCCTAAACACAAGATTTATGGAATGGTTAAAAGTGCATGAAAATGGCCAATTTACCCACTCTGAGTTCTCAAAAAGGGTTTCTTCACCCCGGGAAGTGAAATAAATACCATTTGGAGGCATTTAATGTTCGAGCAAAAACGGCAGATTTTCGACAAAAGAGATAACACCCCCCCATTACGTCCTGCTTCAGAAATGTGGAAAATGGTCCGTTTTCAAATGTTTTATTTTTGAACGTCAGTTCACATTTGTAGGTGGATCATCAGTGTTAGAGCTAAAATTAGCATGTTTAAAGTGATTTTTATGCTTCCAGGGGCTCGGGAAGTGAAATAAATACCATTTGGAGGCATTTAATGTTCGAGCAAAAACGGCTGATTTTCGACAAAAGAGATAACACCCCCCCATTACGTCCTGCTTCAGAAATGTGGAAAATGGTCCGTTTTCAAATGTTTTATTTTTGAACGTCAGTTCACATTTGTAGGTGGATCATCAGTGTTAGAGCTAAAATTAGCATGTTTAAAGTGATTTTCATGCTTCCAGGGGCTCGGGAAGTGAAATAAATACCATTTGGAGGCATTTAATGTTCGAGCAAAAACGGCTGATTTTCGACAAAAGAGATAACACCCCCCCATTACGTCCTGCTTCAGAAATGTGGAAAATGGTCCATTTTCAAATGTTTTATTTTTGAACGTCAGTTCACATTTGTAGGTGGATCATCATTGTTAGAGCTAAAATTAGCATGTTTAAAGTGATTTTCATGCTCCCAGGGGCCCTAAACACAAGATTTATGGAATGGTTAAAAGTGCTTGAAAATGGCCAATTTACCCACTCTGAGTTCTCAAAAAGGGTTTCTTCACCCCGGGAAGTTAATTAAATACCATTTGGAGGCATTTAATGTTCGAGCAAAAACGGCTGATTTTCGACAAAAGAGATAACACCCCCCCATTACGTCCTGCTTCAGAAATGTGGAAAATGGTCCGTTTTCAAATGTTTTATTTTTGAACGTCAGTTCACATTTGTAGGTGGATCATCAGTGTTAGAGCTAAAATTAGCATGTTTAAAGTGATTTTCATGCTTCCAGGGGCCCTAAACACAAGATTTATGGAATGGTTAAAAGTGCATGAAAATGGCCAATTTACCCACTCTGAGTTCTCAAAAAGGGTTTCTTCACCCCGGGAAGTGAAATAAATACCATTTGGAGGCATTTAATGTTCGAGCAAAAACGGCTGATTTTCGACAAAAGAGATAACACCCCCCCATTACGCCCTGCTTCAGAAATGTGGAAAATGGTCCGTTTTCAAATGTTTTATTTTTGAACGTCAGTTCACATTTGTAGGTGGGTCATCAGTGTTAGAGCTAAAATTAGCATGTTTAAAGTGATTTTCATGCTTCCAGGGGCTCGGGAAGTGAAATAAATACCATTTGGAGGCATTTAATGTTCGAGCAAAAACGGCTGATTTTCGACAAAAGAGATAACACCCCCCCATTACGTCATGCTTCAGAAATGTGGAAAATGGTCCGTTTTCAAATGTTTTATTTTTGAACGTCAGTTCACATTTGTAGGTGGATCATCAGTGTTAGAGCTAAAATTAGCATGTTTAAAGTGATTTTCATGCTCCCAGGGGCCCTAAACACAAGATTTATGGAATGGTTAAAAGTGCATGAAAATGGCCAATATACCCACTCTGAGTTCTCAAAAAGGGTTTCTTCACCCCGGGAAGTTAATTAAATACCATTTGGAGGCATTTAATGTTCGAGCAAAAACGGCTGATTTTCGACAAAAGAGATAACACCCCCCCATTACGTCATGCTTCAGAAATGTGGAAAATGGTCCGTTTTCAAATGTTTTATTTTTGAACGTCAGTTCACATTTGTAGGTGGATCATCAGTGTTAGAGCTAAAATTAGCATGTTTAAAGTGATTTTCATGCTTCCAGGGGCCCTAAACACAAGATTTATGGAATGGTTAAAAGTGCATGAAAATGGCCAATTTACCCACTCTGAGTTCTCAAAAAGGGTTTCTTCACCCCGGGAAGTGAAATAAATACCGTTTGGAGGCATTTAATGTTCGAGCAAAAACGGCTGATTTTCGACAAAAGAGATAACACCCCCCCATTACGTCATGCTTCAGAAATGTGGAAAATGGTCCGTTTTCAAATGTTTTATTTTTGAACGTCAGTTCACATTTGTAGGTGGATCATCAGTGTTAGAGCTAAAATTAGCATGTTTAAAGTGATTTTCATGCTTCCAGGGGCTCGGGAAGTGAAATAAATACCATTTGGAGGCATTTAATGTTCGAGCAAAAACGGCTGATTTTCGACAAAAGAGATAACACCCCCCCATTACGTCCTGCTTCAGAAATGTGGAAAATGGTCCGTTTTCAAATGTTTTATTTTTGAACGTCAGTTCACATTTGTAGGTGGATCATCAGTGTTAGAGCTAAAATTAGCATGTTTAAAGTGATTTTCATGCTTCCAGGGGCTCGGGAAGTGAAATAAATACCATTTGGAGGCATTTAATGTTCGAGCAAAAACGGCTGATTTTCGACAAAAGAGATAACACCCCCCCATTACGTCATGCTTCAGAAATGTGGAAAATGGTCCGTTTTCAAATGTTTTATTTTTGAACGTCAGTTCACATTTGTAGGTGGATCATCAGTGTTAGAGCTAAAATTAGCATGTTTAAAGTGATTTTTATGCTTCCAGGGGCTCGGGAAGTGAAATAAATACCATTTGGAGGCATTTAATGTTCGAGCAAAAACGGCTGATTTTCGACAAAAGAGATAACACCCCCCCATTACGTCATGCTTCAGAAATGTGGAAAATGGTCCGTTTTCAAATGTTTTATTTTTGAACGTCAGTTCACATTTGTAGGTGGGTCATCAGTGTTAGAGCTAAAATTAGCATGTTTAAAGTGATTTTCATGCTTCCAGGGGCTCGGGAAGTGAAATAAATACCATTTGGAGGCATTTAATGTTCGAGCAAAAACGGCTGATTTTCGAGAAAAGAGATAACACCCCCCCATTACGTCATGCTTCAGAAATGTGGAAAATGGTCCGTTTTCAAATGTTTTATTTTTGAACGTCAGTTCACATTTGTAGGTGGATCATCAGTGTTAGAGCTAAAATTAGCATGTTTAAAGTGATTTTCATGCTCCCAGGGGCCCTAAACACAAGATTTATGGAATGGTTAAAAGTGCATGAAAATGGCCAATATACCCACTCTGAGTTCTCAAAAAGGGTTTCTTCACCCCGGGAAGTTAATTAAATACCATTTGGAGGCATTTAATGTTCGAGCAAAAACGGCTGATTTTCGGCAAAAGAGATAACACCCCCCCATTACGTCATACTTCAGAAATGTGGAAAATGGTCCGTTTTCAAATGTTTTATTTTTGAACGTCAGTTCACATTTGTAGGTGGATCATCAGTGTTAGAGCTAAAATTAGCATGTTTAAAGTGATTTTCATGCTTCCAGGGGCCCTAAACACAAGATTTATGGAATGGTTAAAAGTGCATGAAAATGGCCAATTTACCCACTCTGAGTTCTCAAAAAGGGTTTCTTCACCCCGGGAAGTGAAATAAATACCGTTTGGAGGCATTTAATGTTCGAGCAAAAACGGCTGATTTTCGACAAAAGAGATAACACCCCCCCATTACGTCATGCTTCAGAAATGTGGAAAATGGTCCGTTTTCAAATGTTTTATTTTTGAACGTCAGTTCACATTTGTAGGTGGATCATCAGTGTTAGAGCTAAAATTAGCATGTTTAAAGTGATTTTCATGCTTCCAGGGGCTCGGGAAGTGAAATAAATACCATTTGGAGGCATTTAATGTTCGAGCAAAAACGGCTGATTTTCGACAAAAGAGATAACACCCCCCCATTACGTCCTGCTTCAGAAATGTGGAAAATGGTCCGTTTTCAAATGTTTTATTTTTGAACGTCAGTTCACATTTGTAGGTGGATCATCAGTGTTAGAGCTAAAATTAGCATGTTTAAAGTGATTTTCATGCTTCCAGGGGCTCGGGAAGTGAAATAAATACCATTTGGAGGCATTTAATGTTCGAGCAAAAACGGCTGATTTTCGACAAAAGAGATAACACCCCCCCATTACGTCATGCTTCAGAAATGTGGAAAATGGTCCGTTTTCAAATGTTTTATTTTTGAACGTCAGTTCACATTTGTAGGTGGATCATCAGTGTTAGAGCTAAAATTAGCATGTTTAAAGTGATTTTTATGCTTCCAGGGGCTCGGGAAGTGAAATAAATACCATTTGGAGGCATTTAATGTTCGAGCAAAAACGGCTGATTTTCGACAAAAGAGATAACACCCCCCCATTACGTCATGCTTCAGAAATGTGGAAAATGGTCCGTTTTCAAATGTTTTATTTTTGAACGTCAGTTCACATTTGTAGGTGGATCATCAGTGTTAGAGCTAAAATTAGCATGTTTAAAGTGATTTTCATGCTCCCAGGGGCCCTAAACACAAGATTTATGGAATGGTTAAAAGTGCATGAAAATGGCCAATTTACCCACTCTGAGTTCTCAAAAAGGGTTTCTTCACCCCGGGAAGTTAATTAAATACCATTTGGAGGCATTTAATGTTCGAGCAAAAACGGCTGATTTTCGACAAAAGAGATAACACCCCCCCATTACGTCCTGCTTCAGAAATGTGGAAAATGGTCAGTTTTCAAATGTTTTATTTTTGAACGTCAGTTCACATTTGTAGGTGGATCATCAGTGTTAGAGCTAAAATTAGCATGTTTAAAGTGATTTTCAGGCTTCCAGGGGCTCGGGAAGTGAAATAAATACCATTTGGAGGCATTTAATGTTCGAGCAAAAACGGCTGATTTTCGACAAAAGAGATAACACCCCCCCATTACGTCATGCTTCAGAAATGTGGAAAATGGTCCGTTTTCAAATGTTTTATTTTTGAACGTCAGTTCACATTTGTAGGTGGATCATCAGTGTTAGAGCTAAAATTAGCATGTTTAAAGTGATTTTCATGCTCCCAGGGGCCCTAAACACAAGATTTATGGAATGGTTAAAAGTGCATGAAAATGGCCAATTTACCCACTCTGAGTTCTCAAAAAGGGTTTCTTCACCCCGGGAAGTGAAATAAATACCATTTGGAGGCATTTAATGTTCGAGCAAAAACGGCTGATTTTCGACAAAAGAGATAACACCCCACCATTACGTCCTGCTTCAGAAATGTGGAAAATGGTCCGTTTTCAAATGTTTTATTTTTGAACGTCAGTTCACATTTGTAGGTGGATCATCAGTGTTAGAGCTAAAAGTAGCATGTTTAAAGTGATTTTCATGCTTCCAGGGGCTCGGGAAGTGAAATAAATACCATTTGGAGGCATTTAATGTTCGAGCAAAAACGGCTGATTTTCGACAAAAGAGATAACACCCCCCCATTACGTCATGCTTCAGAAATGTGAAAAATGGTCCGTTTTCAAATGTTTTATTTTTGAACGTCAGTTCACATTTGTAGGTGGATCATCAGTGTTAGAGCTAAAATTAGCATGTTTAAAGTGATTTTCATGCTTCCAGGGGCTCGGGAAGTGAAATAAATACCATTTGGAGGCATTTAATGTTCGAGCAAAAACGGCTGATTTTCGACAAAAGAGATAACACCCCCCCCATTACGTCCTGCTTCAGAAATGTGGAAAATGGTCTGTTTTCAAATGTTTTATTTTTGAACGTCAGTTCACATTTGTAGGTGGATCATCAGTGTTAGAGCTAAAATTAGCATGTTTAAAGTGATTTTCATGCTTCCAGGGGCTCGGGATGTGAAATAAATACCATTTGGAGGCATTTAATGTTCGAGCAAAAACGGCTGATTTTCGACAAAAGAGATAACACCCCCCATTACGTCATGCTTCAGAAATGTGGAAAATGGTCCGTTTTCAAATGTTTTATTTTTGAACGTCAGTTCACATTTGTAGGTGGATCATCAGTGTTAGAGCTAAAATTAGCATGTTTAAAGTGATTTTCATGCTTCCAGGGGCTCGGGAAGTGAAATAAATACCATTTGGAGGCATTTAATGTTCGAGCAAAAACGGCTGATTTTCGACAAAAGAGATAACACCCCCCCATTACGTCATGCTTCAGAAATGTGGAAAATGGTCCGTTTTCAAATGTTTTATTTTTGAACGTCAGTTCACATTTGTAGGTGGATCATCAGTGTTAGAGCTAAAATTAGCATGTTTAAAGTGATTTTCATGCTCCCAGGGGCCCTAAACACAAGATTTATGGAATGGTTAAAAGTGCATGAAAATGGCCAATTTACCCACTCTGAGTTCTCAAAAAGGGTTTCTTCACCCCGGGAAGTTAATTAAATACCATTTGGAGGCATTTAATGTTCGAGCAAAAACGGCTGATTTTCGACAAAAGAGATAACACCCCCCCATTACGTCCTGCTTCAGAAATGTGGAAAATGGTCCGTTTTCAAATGTTTTATTTTTGAACGTCAGTTCACATTTGTAGGTGGATCATCAGTGTTAGAGCTAAAATTAGCATGTTTAAAGTGATTTTCATGCTTCCAGGGGCTCGGGAAGTGAAATAAATACCATTTGGAGGCATTTAATGTTCGAGCAAAAACGGCTGATTTTCGACAAAAGAGATAACACCCCCCCATTACGTCATGCTTCAGAAATGTGGAAAATGGTCCGTTTTCAAATGTTTTATTTTTGAACGTCAGTTCACATTTGTAGGTGGATCATCAGTGTTAGAGCTAAAATTAGCATGTTTAAAGTGATTTTCATGCTCCCAGGGGCCCTAAACACAAGATTTATGGAATGGTTAAAAGTGCATGAAAATGGCCAATTTACCCACTCTGAGTTCTCAAAAAGGGTTTCTTCACCCCGGGAAGTGAAATAAATACCATTTGGAGGCATTTAATGTTCGAGCAAAAACGGCTGATTTTCGAAAAATGGTCCGTTTTCAAATGTTTTATTTTTGAACGTCAGTTCACATTTGTAGGTGGATCATCAGTGTTAGAGCTAAAATTAGCATGTTTAAAGTGATTTTCATGCTTCCAGGGGCTCGGGAAGTGAAATAAATACCATTTGGAGGCATTTAATGTTCGAGCAAAAACGGCTGATTTTCGACAAAAGAGATAACACCCCCCCCATTACGTCCTGCTTCAGAAATGTGGAAAATGGTCTGTTTTCAAATGTTTTATTTTTGAACGTCAGTTCACATTTGTAGGTGGATCATCAGTGTTAGAGCTAAAATTAGCATGTTTAAAGTGATTTTCATGCTTCCAGGGGCTCGGGAAGTGAAATAAATACCATTTGGAGGCATTTAATGTTCGAGCAAAAACGGCTGATTTTCGACAAAAGAGATAACACCCCCCCATTACGTCATGCTTCAGAAATGTGGAAAATGGTCCGTTTTCAAATGTTTTATTTTTGAACGTCAGTTCACATTTGTAGGTGGATCATCAGTGTTAGAGCTAAAATTAGCATGTTTAAAGTGATTTTCATGCTTCCAGGGGCTCGGGAAGTGAAATAAATACCATTTGGAGGCATTTAATGTTCGAGCAAAAACGGCTGATTTTCGACAAAAGAGATAACACCCCCCCATTACGTCATGCTTCAGAAATGTGGAAAATGGTCCGTTTTCAAATGTTTTATTTTTGAACGTCAGTTCACATTTGTAGGTGGATCATCAGTGTTAGAGCTAAAATTAGCATGTTTAAAGTGATTTTCATGCTCCCAGGGGCCCTAAACACAAGATTTATGGAATGGTTAAAAGCGCATGAAAATGGCCAATTTACCCACTCTGAGTTCTCAAAAAGGGTTTCTTCACCCCGGGAAGTTAATTAAATACCATTTGGAGGCATTTAATGTTCGAGCAAAAACGGCTGATTTTCGACAAAAGAGATAACACCCCCCCATTACGTCCTGCTTCAGAAATGTGGAAAATGGTCCGTTTTCAAATGTTTTATTTTTGAACGTCAGTTCACATTTGTAGGTGGATCATCAGTGTTAGAGCTAAAATTAGCATGTTTAAAGTGATTTTCATGCTTCCAGGGGCTCGGGAAGTGAAATAAATACCATTTGGAGGCATTTAATGTTCGAGCAAAAACGGCTGATTTTCGACAAAAGAGATAACACCCCCCCATTACGTCATGCTTCAGAAATGTGGAAAATGGTCCGTTTTCAAATGTTTTATTTTTGAACGTCAGTTCACATTTGTAGGTGGATCATCAGTGTTAGAGCTAAAATTAGCATGTTTAAAGTGATTTTCATGCTCCCAGGGGCCCTAAACACAAGATTTATGGAATGGTTAAAAGTGCATGAAAATGGCCAATTTACCCACTCTGAGTTCTCAAAAAGGGTTTCTTCACCCCGGGAAGTGAAATAAATACCATTTGGAGGCATTTAATGTTCGAGCAAAAACGGCTGATTTTCGACAAAAGAGATAACACCCCACCATTACGTCCTGCTTCAGAAATGTGGAAAATGGTCCGTTTTCAAATGTTTTATTTTTGAACGTCAGTTCACATTTGTAGGTGGATCATCAGTGTTAGAGCTAAAATTAGCATGTTTAAAGTGATTTTCATGCTTCCAGGGGCTCGGGAAGTGAAATAAATACCATTTGGAGGCATTTAATGTTCGAGCAAAAACGGCTGATTTTCGACAAAAGAGATAACACCCCCCCATTACGTCATGCTTCAGAAATGTGAAAAATGGTCCGTTTTCAAATGTTTTATTTTTGAACGTCAGTTCACATTTGTAGGTGGATCATCAGTGTTAGAGCTAAAATTAGCATGTTTAAAGTGATTTTCATGCTCCCAGGGGCCCTAAACACAAGATTTATGGAATGGTTAAAAGTGCATGAAAATGGCCAATTTACCCACTCTGAGTTCTCAAAAAGGGTTTCTTCACCCCGGGAAGTTAATTAAATACCATTTGGAGGCATTTAATGTTCGAGCAAAAACGGCTGATTTTCGACAAAAGAGATAACACCCCCCCATTACGTCATGCTTCAGAAATGTGAAAAATGGTCCGTTTTCAAATGTTTTATTTTTGAACGTCAGTTCACATTTGTAGGTGGATCATCAGTGTTAGAGCTAAAATTAGCATGTTTAAAGTGATTTTCATGCTCCCAGGGGCCCTAAACACAAGATTTATGGAATGGTTAAAAGTGCATGAAAATGGCCAATTTACCCACTCTGAGTTCTCAAAAAGGGTTTCTTCACCCCGGGAAGTTAATTAAATACCATTTGGAGGCATTTAATGTTCGAGCAAAAACGGCTGATTTTCGACAAAAGAGATAACACCCCCCCATTACGTCATGCTTCAGAAATGTGGAAAATGGTCCGTTTTCAAATGTTTTATTTTTGAACGTCAGTTCACATTTGTAGGTGGATCATCAGTGTTAGAGCTAAAATTAGCATGTTTAAAGTGATTTTCATGCTTCCAGGGGCTCGGGAAGTGAAATAAATACCATTTGGAGGCATTTAATGTTCAAGCAAAAACGGCTGATTTTCGACAAAAGAGATAACACCCCCCCATTACGTCATGCTTCAGAAATGTGGAAAATGGTCCGTTTTCAAATGTTTTATTTTTGAACGTCAGTTCACATTTGTAGGTGGATCATCAGTGTTAGAGCTAAAATTAGCATGTTTAAAGTGATTTTCATGCTTCCAGGGGCTCGGGAAGTTAATTAAATACCATTTGGAGGCATTGAATGTTCGAGCAAAAACGGCTGATTTTCGACAAAAGAGATAACACCCCCCCATTACGTCATGCTTCAGAAATGTGGAAAATGGTCCGTTTTCAAATGTTTTATTTTTGAACGTCAGTGCACATTTGTAGGTGGATCATCAGTGTTAGAGCTAAAATTAGCATGTTTAAAGTGATTTTCATGCTCCCAGGGGCCCTAAACACAAGATTTATGGAATGGTTAAAAGTGCATGAAAATGGCCAATTTACCCACTCTGAGTTCTCAAAAAGGGTTTCTTCACCCCGGGAAGTTAATTAAATACCATTTGGAGGCATTTAATGTTCGAGCAAAAACGGCTGATTTTCGACAAAAGAGATAACACCCCCCCATTACGTCATGCTTCAGAAATGTGGAAAATGGTCAGTTTTCAAATGTTTTATTTTTGAACGTCAGTTCACATTTGTAGGTGGATCATCAGTGTTAGAGCTAAAATTAGCATGTTTAAAGTGATTTTCATGCTTCCAGGGGCTCGGGAAGTGAAATAAATACCATTTGGAGGCATTTAATGTTCGAGCAAAAACGGCTGATTTTCGACAAAAGAGAAAACACCCCCCCCATTACGTCATGCTTCAGAAATGTGGAAAATGGTCCGTTTTCAAATGTTTTATTTTTGAACGTCAGTTCACATTTGTAGGTGGATCATCAGTGTTAGAGCTAAAATTAGCATGTTTAAAGTGATTTTCATGCTCCCAGGGGCCCTAAACACAAGATTTATGGAATGGTTAAAAGTGCATGAAAATGGCCAATTTACCCACTCTGAGTTCTCAAAAAGGGTTTCTTCACCCCGGGAAGTTAATTAAATACCATTTGGAGGCATTTAATGTTCGAGCAAAAACGGCTGATTTTCGACAAAAGAGATAACACCCCCCCATTACGTCATGCTTCAGAAATGTGGAAAATGGTCCGTTTTCAAATGTTTTATTTTTGAACGTCAGCTCACATTTGTAGGTGGATCATCAGTGTTAGAGCTAAAATTAGCATGTTTAAAGTGATTTTCATGCTTCCAGGGGCTCGGGAAGTGAAATAAATACCATTTGGAGGCATTTAATGTTCGAGCAAAAACGGCTGATTTTCGACAAAAGAGATAACACCCCCCCATTACGTCCTGCTTCAGAAATGTGGAAAATGGTCCGTTTTCAAATGTTTTATTTTTGAACGTCAGTTCACATTTGTAGGTGGATCATCAGTGTTAGAGCTAAAATTAGCATGTTTAAAGTGATTTTTATGCTTCCAGGGGCTCGGGAAGTGAAATAAATACCATTTGGAGGCATTTAATGTTCGAGCAAAAACGGCTGATTTTCGACAAAAGAGATAACACCCCCCCATTACGTCCTGCTTCAGAAATGTGGAAAATGGTCCGTTTTCAAATGTTTTATTTTTGAACGTCAGTTCACATTTGTAGGTGGATCATCAGTGTTAGAGCTAAAATTAGCATGTTTAAAGTGATTTTCATGCTTCCAGGGGCTCGGGAAGTGAAATAAATACCATTTGGAGGCATTTAATGTTCGAGCAAAAACGGCTGATTTTCGACAAAAGAGATAACACCCCCCCATTACGTCACGCTTCAGAAATGTGGAAAATGGTCCGTTTTCAAATGTTTTATTTTTGAACGTCAGTTCACATTTGTAGGTGGATCATCAGTGTTAGAGCTAAAATTAGCATGTTTAAAGTGATTTTCATGCTCCCAGGGGCCCTAAACACAAGATTTATGGAATGGTTAAAAGTGCATGAAAATGGCCAATTTACCCACTCTGAGTTCTCAAAAAGGGTTTCTTCACCCCGGGAAGTTAATTAAATACCATTTGGAGGCATTTAATGTTCGAGCAAAAACGGCTGATTTTCGACAAAAGAGATAACACCCCCCATTACGTCCTGCTTCAGAAATGTGGAAAATGGTCCGTTTTCAAATGTTTTATTTTTGAACGTCAGTTCACATTTGTAGGTGGATCATCAGTGTTAGAGCTAAAATTAGCCTGTTTAAAGTGATTTTCATGCTCCCAGGGGCCCTAAACACAAGATTTATGGAATGGTTAAAAGTGCATGAAAATGGCCAATTTACCCACTCTGAGTTCTCAAAAAGGGTTTCTTCACCCCGGGAAGTTAATTAAATACCATTTGGAGGCATTTAATGTTCGAGCAAAAACGGCTGATGTTCGACAAAAGAGATAACACCCCCCCATTACGTCCTGCTTCAGAAATGTGGAAAATGGTCCGTTTTCAAATGTTTTATTTTTGAACGTCAGTTCACATTTGTAGGTGGATCATCAGTGTTAGAGCTAAAATTAGCCTGTTTAAAGTGATTTTCATGCTTCCAGGGGCCCTAAACACAAGATTTATGGAATGGTTAAAAGTGCATGAAAATGGCCAATTTACCCACTCTGAGTTCTCAAAAAGGGTTTCTTCACCCCGGGAAGTGAAATAAATACCATTTGGAGGCATTTAATGTTCGAGCAAAAACGGCTGATTTTCGACAAAAGAGATAACCCCCCCCCCCATTACGTCCTGCTTCAGAAATGTGGAAAATGGTCCGTTTTCAAATGTTTTATTTTTGAACGTCAGTTCACATTTGTAGGTGGATCATCAGTGTTAGAGCTAAAATTAGCATGTTTAAAGTGATTTTTATGCTTCCAGGGGCTCAGGAAGTTAATTAAATACCATTTGGAGGCATTTAATGTTCGAGCAAAAAAACGGCTGATTTTCGACAAAAGAGATAACACCCCCCCATTACGTCATGCTTCAGAAATGTGGAAAATGGTCCGTTTCCAAATGTTTTATTTTTGAACGTCAGTTCACATTTGTAGGTGGATCATCAGTGTTAGAGCTAAAATTAGCATGTTTAAAGTGATTTTCATGCTTCCAGGGGCCCTAAACACAAGATTTATGGAATGGTTAAAAGTGCATGAAAATGGCCAATTTACCCACTCTGAGTTCTCAAAAAGGGTTTCTTCACCCCGGGAAGTGAAATAAATACCATTTGGAGGCATTTAATGTTCGAGCAAAAACGGCTGATTTTCGACAAAAGAGATAACACCCCCCCATTACGTCCTGCTTCAGAAATGTGGAAAATGGTCCGTTTTCAAATGTTTTATTTTTGAACGTCAGTTCACATTTGTAGGTGGATCATCAGTGTTAGAGCTAAAATTAGCATGTTTAAAGTGATTTTTATGCTTCCAGGGGCTCGGGAAGTGAAATAAATACCATTTGGAGGCATTTAATGTTCGAGCAAAAACGGCTGATTTTCGACAAAAGAGATAACACCCCCCCATTACGTCCTGCTTCAGAAATGTGGAAAATGGTCCGTTTTCAAATGTTTTATTTTTGAACGTCAGTTCACATTTGTAGGTGGATCATCAGTGTTAGAGCTAAAATTAGCATGTTTAAAGTGATTTTCATGCTTCCAGGGGCTCGGGAAGTGAAATAAATACCATTTGGAGGCATTTAATGTTCGAGCAAAAACGGCTGATTTTCGACAAAAGAGATAACACCCCCCCATTACGTCCTGCTTCAGAAATGTGGAAAATGGTCCGTTTTCAAATGTTTTATTTTTGAACGTCAGTTCACATTTGTAGGTGGATCATCATTGTTAGAGCTAAAATTAGCATGTTTAAAGTGATTTTCATGCTCCCAGGGGCCCTAAACACAAGATTTATGGAATGGTTAAAAGTGCATGAAAATGGCCAATTTACCCACTCTGAGTTCTCAAAAAGGGTTTCTTCACCCCGGGAAGTTAATTAAATACCATTTGGAGGCATTTAATGTTCGAGCAAAAACGGCTGATTTTCGACAAAAGAGATAACACCCCCCCATTACGTCCTGCTTCAGAAATGTGGAAAATGGTCCGTTTTCAAATGTTTTATTTTTGAACGTCAGTTCACATTTGTAGGTGGGTCATCAGTGTTAGAGCTAAAATTAGCATGTTTAAAGTGATTTTCATGCTTCCAGGGGCTCGGGAAGTGAAATAAATACCATTTGGAGGCATTTAATGTTCGAGCAAAAACGGCTGATTTTCGACAAAAGAGATAACACCCCCCCATTACGTCATGCTTCAGAAATGTGGAAAATGGTCCGTTTTCAAATGTTTTATTTTTGAACGTCAGTTCACATTTGTAGGTGGATCATCAGTGTTAGAGCTAAAATTAGCATGTTTAAAGTGATTTTCATGCTCCCAGGGGCCCTAAACACAAGATTTATGGAATGGTTAAAAGTGCATGAAAATGGCCAATTTACCCACTCTGAGTTCTCAAAAAGGGTTTCTTCACCCCGGGAAGTTAATTAAATACCATTTGGAGGCATTTAATGTTCGAGCAAAAACGGCTGATTTTCGACAAAAGAGATAACACCCCCCCATTACGTCATGCTTCAGAAATGTGGAAAATGGTCCGTTTTCAAATGTTTTATTTTTGAACGTCAGTTCACATTTGTAGGTGGATCATCAGTGTTAGAGCTAAAATTAGCATGTTTAAAGTGATTTTCATGCTTCCAGGGGCCCTAAACACAAGATTTATGGAATGGTTAAAAGTGCATGAAAATGGCCAATTTACCCACTCTGAGTTCTCAAAAAGGGTTTCTTCACCCCGGGAAGTGAAATAAATACCGTTTGGAGGCATTTAATGTTCGAGCAAAAACGGCTGATTTTCGAAAAAAGAGATAACACCCCCCCATTACGTCATGCTTCAGAAATGTGGAAAATGGTCCGTTTTCAAATGTTTTATTTTTGAACGTCAGTTCACATTTGTAGGTGGATCATCAGTGTTAGAGCTAAAATTAGCATGTTTAAAGTGATTTTCATGCTTCCAAGGGCTCGGGAAGTGAAATAAATACCATTTGGAGGCATTTAATGTTCGAGCAAAAACGGCTGATTTTCGACAAAAGAGATAACACCCCCCCATTACGTCCTGCTTCAGAAATGTGGAAAATGGTCCGTTTTCAAATGTTTTATTTTTGAACGTCAGTTCACATTTGTAGGTGGATCATCAGTGTTAGAGCTAAAATTAGCATGTTTAAAGTGATTTTCATGCTTCCAGGGGCTCGGGAAGTGAAATAAATACCATTTGGAGGCATTTAATGTTCGAGCAAAAACGGCTGATTTTCGACAAAAGAGATAACACCCCCCCATTACGTCATGCTTCAGAAATGTGGAAAATGGTCCGTTTTCAAATGTTTTATTTTTGAACGTCAGTTCACATTTGTAGGTGGATCATCAGTGTTAGAGCTAAAATTAGCATGTTTAAAGTGATTTTCATGCTTCCAGGGGCTCGGGAAGTGAAATAAATACCATTTGGAGGCATTTAATGTTCGAGCAAAAACGGCTGATTTTCGACAAAAGAGATAACACCCCCCCATTACGTCATGCTTCAGAAATGTGGAAAATGGTCAGTTTTCAAATGTTTTATTTTTGAACGTCAGTTCACATTTGTAGGTGGATCATCAGTGTTAGAGCTAAAATTAGCATGTTTAAAGTGATTTTCATGCTCCCAGGGGCCCTAAACACAAGATTTATGGAATGGTTAAAAGTGCATGAAAATGGCCAATTTACCCACTCTGAGTTCTCAAAAAGGGTTTCTTCACCCCGGGAAGTGAAATAAATACCATTTGGAGGCATTTAATGTTCGAGCAAAAACGGCTGATTTTCGACAAAAGAGATAACACCCCACCATTACGTCCTGCTTCAGAAATGTGGAAAATGGTCCGTTTTCAAATGTTTTATTTTTGAACGTCAGTTCACATTTGTAGGTGGATCATCAGTGTTAGAGCTAAAAGTAGCATGTTTATAGTGATTTTCATGCTTCCAGGGGCTCGGGAAGTGAAATAAATACCATTTGGAGGCATTTAATGTTCGAGCAAAAACGGCTGATTTTCGACAAAAGAGATAACACCCCCCCATTACGTCATGCTTCAGAAATGTGAAAAATGGTCCGTTTTCAAATGTTTTATTTTTGAACGTCAGTTCAGATTTGTAGGTGGATCATCAGTGTTAGAGCTAAAATTAGCATGTTTAAAGTGATTTTCATGCTTCCAGGGGCTCGGGAAGTGAAATAAATACCATTTGGAGGCATTTAATGTTCGAGCAAAAACGGCTGATTTTCGACAAAAGAGATAACACCCCCCCATTACGTCCTGCTTCAGAAATGTGGAAAATGGTCTGTTTTCAAATGTTTTATTTTTGAACGTCAGTTCACATTTGTAGGTGGATCATCAGTGTTAGAGCTAAAATTAGCATGTTTAAAGTGATTTTCATGCTTCCAGGGGCTCGGGAAGTGAAATAAATACCATTTGGAGGCATTTAATGTTCGAGCAAAAACGGCTGATTTTCGACAAAAGAGATAACACCCCCCCATTACGTCATGCTTCAGAAATGTGGAAAATGGTCCGTTTTCAAATGTTTTATTTTTGAACGTCAGTTCACATTTGTAGGTGGATCATCAGTGTTAGAGCTAAAATTAGCATGTTTAAAGTGATTTTCATGCTTCCAGGGGCTCGGGAAGTGAAATAAATACCATTTGGAGGCATTTAATGTTCGAGCAAAAACGGCTGATTTTCGACAAAAGAGATAACACCCCCCCATTACGTCATGCTTCAGAAATGTGGAAAATGGTCCGTTTTCAAATGTTTTATTTTTGAACGTCAGTTCACATTTGTAGGTGGATCATCAGTGTTAGAGCTAAAATTAGCATGTTTAAAGTGATTTTCATGCTCCCAGGGGCCCTAAACACAAGATTTATGGAATGGTTAAAAGTGCATGAAAATGGCCAATTTACCCACTCTGAGTTCTCAAAAAGGGTTTCTTCACCCCGGGAAGTGAAATAAATACCATTTGGAGGCATTTAATGTTCGAGCAAAAACGGCTGATTTTCGAAAAATGGTCCGTTTTCAAATGTTTTATTTTTGAACGTCAGTTCACATTTGTAGGTGGATCATCAGTGTTAGAGCTAAAATTAGCATGTTTAAAGTGATTTTCATGCTTCCAGGGGCTCGGGAAGTGAAATAAATACCATTTGGAGGCATTTAATGTTCGAGCAAAAACGGCTGATTTTCGACAAAAGAGATAACACCCCCCCCATTACGTCCTGCTTCAGAAATGTGGAAAATGGTCTGTTTTCAAATGTTTTATTTTTGAACGTCAGTTCACATTTGTAGGTGGATCATCAGTGTTAGAGCTAAAATTAGCATGTTTAAAGTGATTTTCATGCTTCCAGGGGCTCGGGAAGTGAAATAAATACCATTTGGAGGCATTTAATGTTCGAGCAAAAACGGCTGATTTTCGACAAAAGAGATAACACCCCCCCCATTACGTCATGCTTCAGAAATGTGGAAAATGGTCCGTTTTCAAATGTTTTATTTTTGAACGTCAGTTCACATTTGTAGGTGGATCATCAGTGTTAGAGCTAAAATTAGCATGTTTAAAGTGATTTTCATGCTTCCAGGGGCTCGGGAAGTGAAATAAATACCATTTGGAGGCATTTAATGTTCGAGCAAAAACGGCTGATTTTCGACAAAAGAGATAACACCCCCCCATTACGTCATGCTTCAGAAATGTGGAAAATGGTCCGTTTTCAAATGTTTTATTTTTGAACGTCAGTTCACATTTGTAGGTGGATCATCAGTGTTAGAGCTAAAATTAGCATGTTTAAAGTGATTTTCATGCTCCCAGGGGCCCTAAACACAAGATTTATGGAATGGTTAAAAGTGCATGAAAATGGCCAATTTACCCACTCTGAGTTCTCAAAAAGGGTTTCTTCACCCCGGGAAGTTAATTAAATACCATTTGGAGGCATTTAATGTTCGAGCAAAAACGGCTGATTTTCGACAAAAGAGATAACACCCCCCCATTACGTCCTGCTTCAGAAATGTGGAAAATGGTCCGTTTTCAAATGTTTTATTTTTGAACGTCAGTTCACATTTGTAGGTGGATCATCAGTGTTAGAGCTAAAATTAGCATGTTTAAAGTGATTTTCATGCTTCCAGGGGCTCGGGAAGTGAAATAAATACCATTTGGAGGCATTTAATGTTCGAGCAAAAACGGCTGATTTTCGACAAAAGAGATAACACCCCCCCATTACGTCATGCTTCAGAAATGTGGAAAATGGTCCGTTTTCAAATGTTTTATTTTTGAACGTCAGTTCACATTTGTAGGTGGATCATCAGTGTTAGAGCTAAAATTAGCATGTTTAAAGTGATTTTCATGCTCCCAGGGGCCCTAAACACAAGATTTATGGAATGGTTAAAAGTGCATGAAAATGGCCAATTTACCCACTCTGAGTTCTCAAAAAGGGTTTCTTCACCCCGGGAAGTGAAATAAATACCATTTGGAGGCATTTAATGTTCGAGCAAAAACGGCTGATTTTCGACAAAAGAGATAACACCCCACCATTACGTCCTGCTTCAGAAATGTGGAAAATGGTCAGTTTTCAAATGTTTTATTTTTGAACGTCAGTTCACATTTGTAGGTGGATCATCAGTGTTAGAGCTAAAATTAGCATGTTTAAAGTGATTTTCATGCTCCCAGGGGCCCTAAACACAAGATTTATGGAATGGTTAAAAGTGCATGAAAATGGCCAATTTACCCACTCTGAGTTCTCAAAAAGGGTTTCTTCACCCCGGGAAGTTAATTAAATACCATTTGGAGGCATTTAATGTTCGAGCAAAAACGGCTGATTTTCGACAAAAGAGATAACACCCCCCCATTACGTCCTGCTTCAGAAATGTGGAAAATGGTCCGTTTTCAAATGTTTTATTTTTGAACGTCAGTTCACATTTGTAGGTGGATCATCAGTGTTAGAGCTAAAATTAGCATGTTTAAAGTGATTTTCATGCTTCCAGGGGCTCGGGAAGTGAAATAAATACAATTTGGAGGCATTTAATGTTCGAGCAAAAACGGCTGATTTTCGACAAAAGAGATAACACCCCCCCATTACGTCCTGCTTCAGAAATGTGGAAAATGGTCCGTTTTCAAATGTTTTATTTTTGAACGTCAGTTCACATTTGTAGGTGGATCATCAGTGTTAGAGCTAAAATTAGCATGTTTAAAGTGATTTTCATGCTTCCAGGGGCTCGGGATGTGAAATAAATACCATTTGGAGGCATTTAATGTTCGAGCAAAAACGGCTGATTTTCGACAAAAGAGATAACACCCCCCCATTACGTCATGCTTCAGAAATGTGGAAAATGGTCCGTTTTCAAATGTTTTATTTTTGAACGTCAGTTCACATTTGTAGGTGGATCATCAGTGTTAGAGCTAAAATTAGCATGTTTAAAGTGATTTTCATGCTTCCAGGGGCTCGGGAAGTGAAATAAATACCATTTGGAGGCATTTAATGTTCGAGCAAAAACGGCTGATTTTCGACAAAAGAGATAACACCCCCCCATTACGTCATGCTTCAGAAATGTGGAAAATGGTCCGTTTTCAAATGTTTTATTTTTGAACGTCAGTTCACATTTGTAGGTGGATCATCAGTGTTAGAGCTAAAATTAGCATGTTTAAAGTGATTTTCATGCTCCCAGGGGCCCTAAACACAAGATTTATGGAATGGTTAAAAGTGCATGAAAATGGCCAATTTACCCACTCTGAGTTCTCAAAAAGGGTTTCTTCACCCCGGGAAGTTAATTAAATACCATTTGGAGGCATTTAATGTTCGAGCAAAAACGGCTGATTTTCGACAAAAGAGATAACACCCCCCCATTACGTCCTGCTTCAGAAATGTGGAAAATGGTCCGTTTTCAAATGTTTTATTTTTGAACGTCAGTTCACATTTGTAGGTGGATCATCAGTGTTAGAGCTAAAATTAGCATGTTTAAAGTGATTTTCATGCTTCCAGGGGCTCGGGAAGTGAAATAAATACCATTTGGAGGCATTTAATGTTCGAGCAAAAACGGCTGATTTTCGACAAAAGAGATAACACCCCCCCATTACGTCATGCTTCAGAAATGTGGAAAATGGTCAGTTTTCAAATGTTTTATTTTTGAACGTCAGTTCACATTTGTAGGTGGATCATCAGTGTTAGAGCTAAAATTAGCATGTTTAAAGTGATTTTCATGCTCCCAGGGGCCCTAAACACAAGATTTATGGAATGGTTAAAAGTGCATGAAAATGGCCAATTTACCCACTCTGAGTTCTCAAAAAGGGTTTCTTCACCCCGGGAAGTGAAATAAATACCATTTGGAGGCATTTAATGTTCGAGCAAAAACGGCTGATTTTCGAAAAATGGTCCGTTTTCAAATGTTTTATTTTTGAACGTCAGTTCACATTTGTAGGTGGATCATCAGTGTTAGAGCTAAAATTAGCATGTTTAAAGTGATTTTCATGCTTCCAGGGGCTCGGGAAGTGAAATAAATACCATTTGGAGGCATTTAATGTTCGAGCAAAAACGGCTGATTTTCGACAAAAGAGATAACACCCCCCCCATTACGTCCTGCTTCAGAAATGTGGAAAATGGTCTGTTTTCAAATGTTTTATTTTTGAACGTCAGTTCACATTTGTAGGTGGATCATCAGTGTTAGAGCTAAAATTAGCATGTTTAAAGTGATTTTCATGCTTCCAGGGGCTCGGGAAGTGAAATAAATACCATTTGGAGGCATTTAATGTTCGAGCAAAAACGGCTGATTTTCGACAAAAGAGATAACACCCCCCCATTACGTCATGCTTCAGAAATGTGGAAAATGGTCCGTTTTCAAATGTTTTATTTTTGAACGTCAGTTCACATTTGTAGGTGGATCATCAGTGTTAGAGCTAAAATTAGCATGTTTAAAGTGATTTTCATGCTTCCAGGGGCTCGGGAAGTGAAATAAATACCATTTGGAGGCATTTAATGTTCGAGCAAAAACGGCTGATTTTCGACAAAAGAGATAACACCCCCCCATTACGTCATGCTTCAGAAATGTGGAAAATGGTCCGTTTTCAAATGTTTTATTTTTGAACGTCAGTTCACATTTGTAGGTGGATCATCAGTGTTAGAGCTAAAATTAGCATGTTTAAAGTGATTTTCATGCTCCCAGGGGCCCTAAACACAAGATTTATGGAATGGTTAAAAGCGCATGAAAATGGCCAATTTACCCACTCTGAGTTCTCAAAAAGGGTTTCTTCACCCCGGGAAGTTAATTAAATACCATTTGGAGGCATTTAATGTTCGAGCAAAAACGGCTGATTTTCGACAAAAGAGATAACACCCCCCCATTACGTCCTGCTTCAGAAATGTGGAAAATGGTCCGTTTTCAAATGTTTTATTTTTGAACGTCAGTTCACATTTGTAGGTGGATCATCAGTGTTAGAGCTAAAATTAGCATGTTTAAAGGGATTTTCATGCTTCCAGGGGCTCGGGAAGTGAAATAAATACCATTTGGAGGCATTTAATGTTCGAGCAAAAACGGCTGATTTTCGACAAAAGAGATAACACCCCCCCATTACGTCATGCTTCAGAAATGTGGAAAATGGTCCGTTTTCAAATGTTTTATTTTTGAACGTCAGTTCACATTTGTAGGTGGATCATCAGTGTTAGAGCTAAAATTAGCATGTTTAAAGTGATTTTCATGCTCCCAGGGGCCCTAAACACAAGATTTATGGAATGGTTAAAAGTGCATGAAAATGGCCAATTTACCCACTCTGAGTTCTCAAAAAGGGTTTCTTCACCCCGGGAAGTGAAATAAATACCATTTGGAGGCATTTAATGTTCGAGCAAAAACGGCTGATTTTCGACAAAAGAGATAACACCCCACCATTACGTCCTGCTTCAGAAATGTGGAAAATGGTCCGTTTTCAAATGTTTTATTTTTGAACGTCAGTTCACATTTGTAGGTGGATCATCAGTGTTAGAGCTAAAATTAGCATGTTTAAAGTGATTTTCATGCTTCCAGGGGCTCGGGAAGTGAAATAAATACCATTTGGAGGCATTTAATGTTCGAGCAAAAACGGCTGATTTTCGACAAAAGAGATAACACCCCCCCATTACGTCATGCTTCAGAAATGTGGAAAATGGTCCGTTTTCAAATGTTTTATTTTTGAACGTCAGTTCACATTTGTAGGTGGATCATCAGTGTTAGAGCTAAAATTAGCATGTTTAAAGTGATTTTCATGCTCCCAGGGGCCCTAAACACAAGATTTATGGAATGGTTAAAAGTGCATGAAAATGGCCAATTTACCCACTCTGAGTTCTCAAAAAGGGTTTCTTCACCCCGGGAAGTTAATTAAATACCATTTGGAGGCATTTAATGTTCGAGCAAAAACGGCTGATTTTCGACAAAAGAGATAACACCCCCCCCATTACGTCATGCTTCAGAAATGTGAAAAATGGTCCGTTTTCAAATGTTTTATTTTTGAACGTCAGTTCACATTTGTAGGTGGATCATCAGTGTTAGAGCTAAAATTAGCATGTTTAAAGTGATTTTCATGCTCCCAGGGGCCCTAAACACAAGATTTATGGAATGGTTAAAAGTGCATGAAAATGGCCAATTTACCCACTCTGAGTTCTCAAAAAGGGTTTCTTCACCCCGGGAAGTTAATTAAATACCATTTGGAGGCATTTAATGTTCGAGCAAAAACGGCTGATTTTCGACAAAAGAGATAACACCCCCCCATTACGTCATGCTTCAGAAATGTGGAAAATGGTCCGTTTTCAAATGTTTTATTTTTGAACGTCAGTTCACATTTGTAGGTGGATCATCAGTGTTAGAGCTAAAATTAGCATGTTTAAAGTGATTTTCATGCTTCCAGGGGCTCGGGAAGTGAAATAAATACCATTTGGAGGCATTTAATGTTCAAGCAAAAACGGCTGATTTTCGACAAAAGAGATAACACCCCCCCATTACGTCATGCTTCAGAAATGTGGAAAATGGTCCGTTTTCAAATGTTTTATTTTTGAACGTCAGTTCACATTTGTAGGTGGATCATCAGTGTTAGAGCTAAAATTAGCATGTTTAAAGTGATTTTCATGCTTCCAGGGGCTCGGGAAGTTAATTAAATACCATTTGGAGGCATTGAATGTTCGAGCAAAAACGGCTGATTTTCGACAAAAGAGATAACACCCCCCCATTACGTCATGCTTCAGAAATGTGGAAAATGGTCCGTTTTCAAATGTTTTATTTTTGAACGTCAGTGCACATTTGTAGGTGGATCATCAGTGTTAGAGCTAAAATTAGCATGTTTAAAGTGATTTTCATGCTCCCAGGGGCCCTAAACACAAGATTTATGGAATGGTTAAAAGTGCATGAAAATGGCCAATTTACCCACTCTGAGTTCTCAAAAAGGGTTTCTTCACCCCGGGAAGTTAATTAAATACCATTTGGAGGCATTTAATGTTCGAGCAAAAACGGCTGATTTTCGACAAAAGAGATAACACCCCCCCATTACGTCATGCTTCAGAAATGTGGAAAATGGTCCGTTTTCAAATGTTTTATTTTTGAACGTCAGTTCACATTTGTAGGTGGATCATCAGTGTTAGAGCTAAAATTAGCATGTTTAAAGTGATTTTCATGCTCCCAGGGGCCCTAAACACAAGATTTATGGAATGGTTAAAAGTGCATGAAAATGGCCAATTTACCCACTCTGAGTTCTCAAAAAGGGTTTCTTCACCCCGGGAAGTTAATTAAATACCATTTGGAGGCATTTAATGTTCGAGCAAAAAACGGCTGATTTTCGACAAAAGAGATAACACCCCCCCATTACGTCCTGCTTCAGAAATGTGGAAAATGGTCAGTTTTCAAATGTTTTATTTTTGAACGTCAGTTCACATTTGTAGGTGGATCATCAGTGTTAGAGCTAAAATTAGCATGTTTAAAGTGATTTTCATGCTTCCAGGGGCTCGGGAAGTGAAATAAATACCATTTGGAGGCATTTAATGTTCGAGCAAAAACGGCTGATTTTCGACAAAAGAGAAAACACCCCCCCCATTACGTCATGCTTCAGAAATGTGGAAAATGGTCCGTTTTCAAATGTTTTATTTTTGAACGTCAGTTCACATTTGTAGGTGGATCATCAGTGTTAGAGCTAAAATTAGCATGTTTAAAGTGATTTTCATGCTCCCAGGGGCCCTAAACACAAGATTTATGGAATGGTTAAAAGTGCATGAAAATGGCCAATTTACCCACTCTGAGTTCTCAAAAAGGGTTTCTTCACCCCGGGAAGTTAATTAAATACCATTTGGAGGCATTTAATGTTCGAGCAAAAACGGCTGATTTTCGACAAAAGAGATAACACCCCCCCATTACGTCATGCTTCAGAAATGTGTAAAATGGTCCGTTTTCAAATGTTTTATTTTTGAACGTCAGCTCACATTTGTAGGTGGATCATCAGTGTTAGAGCTAAAATTAGCATGTTTAAAGTGATTTTCATGCTTCCAGGGGCTCGGGAAGTGAAATAAATACCATTTGGAGGCATTTAATGTTCGAGCAAAAACGGCTGATTTTCGACAAAAGAGATAACACCCCCCCATTACGTCCTGCTTCAGAAATGTGGAAAATGGTCCGTTTTCAAATGTTTTATTTTTGAACGTCAGTTCACATTTGTAGGTGGATCATCAGTGTTAGAGCTAAAATTAGCATGTTTAAAGTGATTTTTATGCTTCCAGGGGCTCGGGAAGTGAAATAAATACCATTTGGAGGCATTTAATGTTCGAGCAAAAACGGCTGATTTTCGACAAAAGAGATAACACCCCCCCATTACGTCCTGCTTCAGAAATGTGGAAAATGGTCCGTTTTCAAATGTTTTATTTTTGAACGTCAGTTCACATTTGTAGGTGGATCATCAGTGTTAGAGCTAAAATTAGCATGTTTAAAGTGATTTTCATGCTTCCAGGGGCTCGGGAAGTGAAATAAATACCATTTGGAGGCATTTAATGTTCGAGCAAAAACGGCTGATTTTCGACAAAAGAGATAACACCCCCCCATTACGTCACGCTTCAGAAATGTGGAAAATGGTCCGTTTTCAAATGTTTTATTTTTGAACGTCAGTTCACATTTGTAGGTGGATCATCAGTGTTAGAGCTAAAATTAGCATGTTTAAAGTGATTTTCATGCTCCCAGGGGCCCTAAACACAAGATTTATGGAATGGTTAAAAGTGCATGAAAATGGCCAATTTACCCACTCTGAGTTCTCAAAAAGGGTTTCTTCACCCCGGGAAGTTAATTAAATACCATTTGGAGGCATTTAATGTTCGAGCAAAAACGGCTGATTTTCGACAAAAGAGATAACACCCCCCATTACGTCCTGCTTCAGAAATGTGGAAAATGGTCCGTTTTCAAATGTTTTATTTTTGAACGTCAGTTCACATTTGTAGGTGGATCATCAGTGTTAGAGCTAAAATTAGCCTGTTTAAAGTGATTTTCATGCTCCCAGGGGCCCTAAACACAAGATTTATGGAATGGTTAAAAGTGCATGAAAATGGCCAATTTACCCACTCTGAGTTCTCAAAAAGGGTTTCTTCACCCCGGGAAGTTAATTAAATACCATTTGGAGGCATTTAATGTTCGAGCAAAAACGGCTGATGTTCGACAAAAGAGATAACACCCCCCCATTACGTCCTGCTTCAGAAATGTGGAAAATGGTCCGTTTTCAAATGTTTTATTTTTGAACGTCAGTTCACATTTGTAGGTGGATCATCAGTGTTAGAGCTAAAATTAGCCTGTTTAAAGTGATTTTCATGCTTCCAGGGGCCCTAAACACAAGATTTATGGAATGGTTAAAAGTGCATGAAAATGGCCAATTTACCCACTCTGAGTTCTCAAAAAGGGTTTCTTCACCCCGGGAAGTGAAATAAATACCATTTGGAGGCATTTAATGTTCGAGCAAAAACGGCTGATTTTCGACAAAAGAGATAACCCCCCCCCCCATTACGTCCTGCTTCAGAAATGTGGAAAATGGTCCGTTTTCAAATGTTTTATTTTTGAACGTCAGTTCACATTTGTAGGTGGATCATCAGTGTTAGAGCTAAAATTAGCATGTTTAAAGTGATTTTTATGCTTCCAGGGGCTCGGGAAGTTAATTAAATACCATTTGGAGGCATTTAATGTTCGAGCAAAAAAACGGCTGATTTTCGACAAAAGAGATAACACCCCCCCATTACGTCATGCTTCAGAAATGTGGAAAATGGTCCGTTTCCAAATGTTTTATTTTTGAACGTCAGTTCACATTTGTAGGTGGATCATCAGTGTTAGAGCTAAAATTAGCATGTTTAAAGTGATTTTCATGCTTCCAGGGGCCCTAAACACAAGATTTATGGAATGGTTAAAAGTGCATGAAAATGGCCAATTTACCCACTCTGAGTTCTCAAAAAGGCTTTCTTCACCCCGGGAAGTGAAATAAATACCATTTGGAGGCATTTAATGTTCGAGCAAAAACGGCTGATTTTCGACAAAAGAGATAACACCCCCCCATTACGTCCTGCTTCAGAAATGTGGAAAATGGTCCGTTTTCAAATGTTTTATTTTTGAACGTCAGTTCACATTTGTAGGTGGATCATCAGTGTTAGAGCTAAAATTAGCATGTTTAAAGTGATTTTTATGCTTCCAGGGGCTCGGGAAGTGAAATAAATACCATTTGGAGGCATTTAATGTTCGAGCAAAAACGGCTGATTTTCGACAAAAGAGATAACACCCCCCCATTACGTCCTGCTTCAGAAATGTGGAAAATGGTCCGTTTTCAAATGTTTTATTTTTGAACGTCAGTTCACATTTGTAGGTGGATCATCAGTGTTAGAGCTAAAATTAGCATGTTTAAAGTGATTTTCATGCTTCCAGGGGCTCGGGAAGTGAAATAAATACCATTTGGAGGCATTTAATGTTCGAGCAAAAACGGCTGATTTTCGACAAAAGAGATAACACCCCCCCATTACGTCCTGCTTCAGAAATGTGGAAAATGGTCCGTTTTCAAATGTTTTATTTTTGAACGTCAGTTCACATTTGTAGGTGGATCATCATTGTTAGAGCTAAAATTTGCATGTTTAAAGTGATTTTCATGCTCCCAGGGGCCCTAAACACAAGATTTATGGAATGGTTAAAAGTGCATGAAAATGGCCAATTTACCCACTCTGAGTTCTCAAAAAGGGTTTCTTCACCCCGGGAAGTTAATTAAATACCATTTGGAGGCATTTAATGTTCGAGCAAAAACGGCTGATTTTCGACAAAAGAGATAACACCCCCCCATTACGTCCTGCTTCAGAAATGTGGAAAATGGTCCGTTTTCAAATGTTTTATTTTTGAACGTCAGTTCACATTTGTAGGTGGATCATCAGTGTTAGAGCTAAAATTAGCATGTTTAAAGTGATTTTCATGCTTCCAGGGGCCCTAAACACAAGATTTATGGAATGGTTAAAAGTGCATGAAAATGGCCAATTTACCCACTCTGAGTTCTCAAAAAGGGTTTCTTCACCCCGGGAAGTGAAATAAATACCATTTGGAGGCATTTAATGTTCGAGCAAAAACGGCTGATTTTCGACAAAAGAGATAACACCCCCCCATTACGTCATGCTTCAGAAATGTGGAAAATGGTCCGTTTTCAAATGTTTTATTTTTGAACGTCAGTTCACATTTGTAGGTGGATCATCAGTGTTAGAGCTAAAATTAGCATGTTTAAAGTGATTTTCATGCTTCCAAGGGCTCGGGAAGTGAAATAAATACCATTTGGAGGCATTTAATGTTCGAGCAAAAACGGCTGATTTTCGACAAAAGAGATAACACCCCCCCATTACGTCCTGCTTCAGAAATGTGGAAAATGGTCCGTTTTCAAATGTTTTATTTTTGAACGTCAGTTCACATTTGTAGGTGGATCATCAGTGTTAGAGCTAAAATTAGCATGTTTAAAGTGATTTTCATGCTTCCAGGGGCTCGGGAAGTGAAATAAATACCATTTGGAGGCATTTAATGTTCGAGCAAAAACGGCTGATTTTCGACAAAAGAGATAACACCCCCCCATTACGTCATGCTTCAGAAATGTGGAAAATGGTCCGTTTTCAAATGTTTTATTTTTGAACGTCAGTTCACATTTGTAGGTGGATCATCAGTGTTAGAGCTAAAATTAGCATGTTTAAAGTGATTTTCATGCTTCCAGGGGCTCGGGAAGTGAAATAAATACCATTTGGAGGCATTTAATGTTCGAGCAAAAACGGCTGATTTTCGACAAAAGAGATAACACCCCCCCATTACGTCATGCTTCAGAAATGTGGAAAATGGTCAGTTTTCAAATGTTTTATTTTTGAACGTCAGTTCACATTTGTAGGTGGATCATCAGTGTTAGAGCTAAAATTAGCATGTTTAAAGTGATTTTCATGCTCCCAGGGGCCCTAAACACAAGATTTATGGAATGGTTAAAAGTGCATGAAAATGGCCAATTTACCCACTCTGAGTTCTCAAAAAGGGTTTCTTCACCCCGGGAAGTGAAATAAATACCATTTGGAGGCATTTAATGTTCGAGCAAAAACGGCTGATTTTCGACAAAAGAGATAACACCCCACCATTACGTCCTGCTTCAGAAATGTGGAAAATGGTCCGTTTTCAAATGTTTTATTTTTGAACGTCAGTTCACATTTGTAGGTGGATCATCAGTGTTAGAGCTAAAAGTAGCATGTTTATAGTGATTTTCATGCTTCCAGGGGCTCGGGAAGTGAAATAAATACCATTTGGAGGCATTTAATGTTCGAGCAAAAACGGCTGATTTTCGACAAAAGAGATAACACCCCCCCATTACGTCATGCTTCAGAAATGTGAAAAATGGTCCGTTTTCAAATGTTTTATTTTTGAACGTCAGTTCACATTTGTAGGTGGATCATCAGTGTTAGAGCTAAAATTAGCATGTTTAAAGTGATTTTCATGCTTCCAGGGGCTCGGGAAGTGAAATAAATACCATTTGGAGGCATTTAATGTTCGAGCAAAAACGGCTGATTTTCGACAAAAGAGATAACACCCCCCCCATTACGTCCTGCTTCAGAAATGTGGAAAATGGTCTGTTTTCAAATGTTTTATTTTTGAACGTCAGTTCACATTTGTAGGTGGATCATCAGTGTTAGAGCTAAAATTAGCATGTTTAAAGTGATTTTCATGCTTCCAGGGGCTCGGGAAGTGAAATAAATACCATTTGGAGGCATTTAATGTTCGAGCAAAAACGGCTGATTTTCGACAAAAGAGATAACACCCCCCCATTACGTCATGCTTCAGAAATGTGGAAAATGGTCCGTTTTCAAATGTTTTATTTTTGAACGTCAGTTCACATTTGTAGGTGGATCATCAGTGTTAGAGCTAAAATTAGCATGTTTAAAGTGATTTTCATGCTTCCAGGGGCTCGGGAAGTGAAATAAATACCATTTGGAGGCATTTAATGTTCGAGCAAAAACGGCTGATTTTCGACAAAAGAGATAACACCCCCCCATTACGTCATGCTTCAGAAATGTGGAAAATGGTCCGTTTTCAAATGTTTTATTTTTGAACGTCAGTTCACATTTGTAGGTGGATCATCAGTGTTAGAGCTAAAATTAGCATGTTTAAAGTGATTTTCATGCTCCCAGGGGCCCTAAACACAAGATTTATGGAATGGTTAAAAGTGCATGAAAATGGCCAATTTACCCACTCTGAGTTCTCAAAAAGGGTTTCTTCACCCCAGGAAGTGAAATAAATACCATTTGGAGGCATTTAATGTTCGAGCAAAAACGGCTGATTTTCGAAAAATGGTCCGTTTTCAAATGTTTTATTTTTGAACGTCAGTTCACATTTGTAGGTGGATCATCAGTGTTAGAGCTAAAATTAGCATGTTTAAAGTGATTTTCATGCTTCCAGGGGCTCGGGAAGTGAAATAAATACCATTTGGAGGCATTTAATGTTCGAGCAAAAACGGCTGATTTTCGACAAAAGAGATAACACCCCCCCCATTACGTCCTGCTTCAGAAATGTGGAAAATGGTCTGTTTTCAAATGTTTTATTTTTGAACGTCAGTTCACATTTGTAGGTGGATCATCAGTGTTAGAGCTAAAATTAGCATGTTTAAAGTGATTTTCATGCTTCCAGGGGCTCGGGAAGTGAAATAAATACCATTTGGAGGCATTTAATGTTCGAGCAAAAACGGCTGATTTTCGACAAAAGAGATAACACCCCCCCCATTACGTCATGCTTCAGAAATGTGGAAAATGGTCCGTTTTCAAATGTTTTATTTTTGAACGTCAGTTCACATTTGTAGGTGGATCATCAGTGTTAGAGCTAAAATTAGCATGTTTAAAGTGATTTTCATGCTTCCAGGGGCTCGGGAAGTGAAATAAATACCATTTGGAGGCATTTAATGTTCGAGCAAAAACGGCTGATTTTCGACAAAAGAGATAACACCCCCCCATTACGTCATGCTTCAGAAATGTGGAAAATGGTCCGTTTTCAAATGTTTTATTTTTGAACGTCAGTTCACATTTGTAGGTGGATCATCAGTGTTAGAGCTAAAATTAGCATGTTTAAAGTGATTTTCATGCTCCCAGGGGCCCTAAACACAAGATTTATGGAATGGTTAAAAGTGCATGAAAATGGCCAATTTACCCACTCTGAGTTCTCAAAAAGGGTTTCTTCACCCCGGGAAGTTAATTAAATACCATTTGGAGGCATTTAATGTTCGAGCAAAAACGGCTGATTTTCGACAAAAGAGATAACACCCCCCCATTACGTCCTGCTTCAGAAATGTGGAAAATGGTCCGTTTTCAAATGTTTTATTTTTGAACGTCAGTTCACATTTGTAGGTGGATCATCAGTGTTAGAGCTAAAATTAGCATGTTTAAAGTGATTTTCATGCTTCCAGGGGCTCGGGAAGTGAAATAAATACCATTTGGAGGCATTTAATGTTCGAGCAAAAACGGCTGATTTTCGACAAAAGAGATAACACCCCCCCATTACGTCATGCTTCAGAAATGTGGAAAATGGTCCGTTTTCAAATGTTTTATTTTTGAACGTCAGTTCACATTTGTAGGTGGATCATCAGTGTTAGAGCTAAAATTAGCATGTTTAAAGTGATTTTCATGCTCCCAGGGGCCCTAAACACAAGATTTATGGAATGGTTAAAAGTGCATGAAAATGGCCAATTTACCCACTCTGAGTTCTCAAAAAGGGTTTCTTCACCCCGGGAAGTGAAATAAATACCATTTGGAGGCATTTAATGTTCGAGCAAAAACGGCTGATTTTCGACAAAAGAGATAACACCCCACCATTACGTCCTGCTTCAGAAATGTGGAAAATGGTCAGTTTTCAAATGTTTTATTTTTGAACGTCAGTTCACATTTGTAGGTGGATCATCAGTGTTAGAGCTAAAATTAGCATGTTTAAAGTGATTTTCATGCTCCCAGGGGCCCTAAACACAAGATTTATGGAATGGTTAAAAGTGCATGAAAATGGCCAATTTACCCACTCTGAGTTCTCAAAAAGGGTTTCTTCACCCCGGGAAGTTAATTAAATACCATTTGGAGGCATTTAATGTTCGAGCAAAAACGGCTGATTTTCGACAAAAGAGATAACACCCCCCCATTACGTCCTGCTTCAGAAATGTGGAAAATGGTCCGTTTTCAAATGTTTTATTTTTGAACGTCAGTTCACATTTGTAGGTGGATCATCAGTGTTAGAGCTAAAATTAGCATGTTTAAAGTGATTTTCATGCTTCCAGGGGCTCGGGAAGTGAAATAAATACAATTTGGAGGCATTTAATGTTCGAGCAAAAACGGCTGATTTTCGACAAAAGAGATAACACCCCCCCATTACGTCATGCTTCAGAAATGTGGAAAATGGTCCGTTTTCAAATGTTTTATTTTTGAACGTCAGTTCACATTTGTAGGTGGATCATCAGTGTTAGAGCTAAAATTAGCATGTTTAAAGTGATTTTCATGCTCCCAGGGGCCCTAAACACAAGATTTATGGAATGGTTAAAAGTGCATGAAAATGGCCAATTTACCCACTCTGAGTTCTCAAAAAGGGTTTCTTCACCCCGGGAAGTGAAATAAATACCATTTGGAGGCATTTATTGTTCGAGCAAAAACGGCTGATTTTCGAAAAATGGTCCGTTTTCAAATGTTTTATTTTTGAACGTCAGTTCACATTTGTAGGTGGATCATCAGTGTTAGAGCTAAAATTAGCATGTTTAAAGTGATTTTCATGCTTCCAGGGGCTCGGGAAGTGAAATAAATACCATTTGGAGGCATTTAATGTTCGAGCAAAAACGGCTGATTTTCGACAAAAGAGATAACACCCCCCCCATTACGTCCTGCTTCAGAAATGTGGAAAATGGTCTGTTTTCAAATGTTTTATTTTTGAACGTCAGTTCACATTTGTAGGTGGATCATCAGTGTTAGAGCTAAAATTAGCATGTTTAAAGTGATTTTCATGCTTCCAGGGGCTCGGGAAGTGAAATAAATACCATTTGGAGGCATTTAATGTTCGAGCAAAAACGGCTGATTTTCGACAAAAGAGATAACACCCCCCCCATTAAGTCATGCTTCAGAAATGTGGAAAATGGTCCGTTTTCAAATGTTTTATTTTTGAACGTCAGTTCACATTTGTAGGTGGATCATCAGTGTTAGAGCTAAAATTAGCATGTTTAAAGTGATTTTCATGCTTCCAGGGGCTCGGGAAGTGAAATAAATACCATTTGGAGGCATTTAATGTTCGAGCAAAAACGGCTGATTTTCGACAAAAGAGATAACACCCCCCCATTACGTCATGCTTCAGAAATGTGGAAAATGGTCCGTTTTCAAATGTTTTATTTTTGAACGTCAGTTCACATTTGTAGGTGGATCATCAGTGTTAGAGCTAAAATTAGCATGTTTAAAGTGATTTTCATGCTCCCAGGGGCCCTAAACACAAGATTTATGGAATGGTTAAAAGTGCATGAAAATGGCCAATTTACCCACTCTGAGTTCTCAAAAAGGGTTTCTTCACCCCGGGAAGTTAATTAAATACCATTTGGAGGCATTTAATGTTCGAGCAAAAACGGCTGATTTTCGACAAAAGAGATAACACCCCCCCATTACGTCCTGCTTCAGAAATGTGGAAAATGGTCCGTTTTCAAATGTTTTATTTTTGAACGTCAGTTCACATTTGTAGGTGGATCATCAGTGTTAGAGCTAAAATTAGCATGTTTAAAGTGATTTTCATGCTTCCAGGGGCTCGGGAAGTGAAATAAATACCATTTGGAGGCATTTAATGTTCGAGCAAAAACGGCTGATTTTCGACAAAAGAGATAACACCCCCCCATTACGTCATGCTTCAGAAATGTGGAAAATGGTCCGTTTTCAAATGTTTTATTTTTGAACGTCAGTTCACATTTGTAGGTGGATCATCAGTGTTAGAGCTAAAATTAGCATGTTTAAAGTGATTTTCATGCTCCCAGGGGCCCTAAACACAAGATTTATGGAATGGTTAAAAGTGCATGAAAATGGCCAATTTACCCACTCTGAGTTCTCAAAAAGGGTTTCTTCACCCCGGGAAGTGAAATAAATACCATTTGGAGGCATTTAATGTTCGAGCAAAAACGGCTGATTTTCGACAAAAGAGATAACACCCCACCATTACGTCCTGCTTCAGAAATGTGGAAAATGGTCCGTTTTCAAATGTTTTATTTTTGAACGTCAGTTCACATTTGTAGGTGGATCATCAGTGTTAGAGCTAAAATTAGCATGTTTAAAGTGATTTTCATGCTCCCAGGGGCCCTAAACACAAGATTTATGGACTGGTTAAAAGTGCATGAAAATGGCCAATTTACCCACTCTGAGTTCTCAAAAAGGGTTTCTTCACCCCGGGAAGTTAATTAAATACCATTTGGAGGCATTTAATGTTCGAGCAAAAACGGCTGATTTTCGACAAAAGAGATAACACCCCCCCATTACGTCCTGCTTCAGAAATGTGGAAAATGGTCCATTTTCAAATGTTTTATTTTTGAACGTCAGTTCACATTTGTAGGTGGATCATCAGTGTTAGAGCTAAAATTAGCATGTTTAAAGTGATTTTCATGCTTCCAGGGGCTCGGGAAGTGAAATAAATACCATTTGGAGGCATTTAATGTTCGAGCAAAAACGGCTGATTTTCGACAAAAGAGATAACACCCCCCCATTACGTCATGCTTCAGAAATGTGGAAAATGGTCCGTTTTCAAATGTTTTATTTTTGAACGTCAGTTCACATTTGTAGGTGGATCATCAGTGTTAGAGCTAAAATTAGCATGTTTAAAGTGATTTTCATGCTCCCAGGGGCCCTAAACACAAGATTTATGGAATGGTTAAAAGTGCATGAAAATGGCCAATTTACCCACTCTGAGTTCTCAAAAAGGGTTTCTTCACCCCGGGAAGTGAAATAAATACCATTTGGAGGCATTTAATGTTCGAGCAAAAACGGCTGATTTTCGACAAAAGAGATAACACCCCACCATTACGTCCTGCTTCAGAAATGTGGAAAATGGTCCGTTTTCAAATGTTTTATTTTTGAACGTCAGTTCACATTTGTAGGTGGATCATCAGTGTTAGAGCTAAAATTAGCATGTTTAAAGTGATTTTCATGCTCCCAGGGGCCCTAAACACAAGATTTATGGAATGGTTAAAAGTGCATGAAAATGGCCAATTTACCCACTCTGAGTTCTCAAAAAGGGTTTCTTCACCCCGGGAAGTTAATTAAATACCATTTGGAGGCATTTAATGTTCGAGCAAAAACGGCTGATTTTCGACAAAAGAGATAACACCCCCCCATTACGTCCTGCTTCAGAAATGTGGAAAATGGTCCGTTTTCAAATGTTTTATTTTTGAACGTCAGTTCACATTTGTAGGTGGATCATCAGTGTTAGAGCTAAAATTAGCATGTTTAAAGTGATTTTCATGCTTCCAGGGGCTCGGGAAGTGAAATAAATACCATTTGGAGGCATTTAATGTTCGAGCAAAAACGGCTGATTTTCGACAAAAGAGATAACACCCCCCCATTACGTCATGCTTCAGAAATGTGGAAAATGGTCCGTTTTCAAATGTTTTATTTTTGAACGTCAGTTCACATTTGTAGGTGGATCATCAGTGTTAGAGCTAAAATTAGCATGTTTAAAGTGATTTTCATGCTCCCAGGGGCCCTAAACACAAGATTTATGGAATGGTTAAAAGTGCATGAAAATGGCCAATTTACCCACTCTGAGTTCTCAAAAAGGGTTTCTTCACCCCGGGAAGTGAAATAAATACCATTTGGAGGCATTTAATGTTCGAGCAAAAACGGCTGATTTTCGAAAAATTGTCTGTTTTCAAATGTTTTATTTTTGAACGTCAGTTCACATTTGTAGGTGGATCATCAGTGTTAGAGCTAAAATTAGCATGTTTAAAGTGATTTTCATGCTTCCAGGGGCTCGGGAAGTGAAATAAATACCATTTGGAGGCATTTAATGTTCGAGCAAAAACGGCTGATTTTCGACAAAAGAGATAACACCCCCCCCCATTACGTCCTGCTTCAGAAATGTGGAAAATGGTCTGTTTTCAAATGTTTTATTTTTGAACGTCAGTTCACATTTGTAGGTGGATCATCAGTGTTAGAGCTAAAATTAGCATGTTTAAAGTGATTTTCATGCTTCCAGGGGCTCGGGAAGTGAAATAAATACCATTTGGAGGCATTTAATGTTCGAGCAAAAACGGCTGATTTTCGACAAAAGAGATAACACCCCCCCCATTACGTCATGCTTCAGAAATGTGGAAAATGGTCCGTTTTCAAATGTTTTATTTTTGAACGTCAGTTCACATTTGTAGGTGGATCATCAGTGTTAGAGCTAAAATTAGCATGTTTAAAGTGATTTTCATGCTTCCAGGGGCTCGGGAAGTGAAATAAATACCATTTGGAGGCATTTAATGTTCGAGCAAAAACGGCTGATTTTCGACAAAAGAGATAACACCCCCCCATTACGTCATGCTTCAGAAATGTGGAAAATGGTCCGTTTTCAAATGTTTTATTTTTGAACGTCAGTTCACATTTGTAGGTGGATCATCAGTGTTAGAGCTAAAATTAGCATGTTTAAAGTGATTTTCATGCTCCCAGGGGCCCTAAACACAAGATTTATGGAATGGTTAAAAGTGCATGAAAATGGCCAATTTACCCACTCTGAGTTCTCAAAAAGGGTTTCTTCACCCCGGGAAATTAATTAAATACCATTTGGAGGCATTTAATGTTCGAGCAAAAACGGCTGATTTTCGACAAAAGAGATAACACCCCCCCATTACGTCCTGCTTCAGAAATGTGGAAAATGGTCCGTTTTCAAATGTTTTATTTTTGAACGTCAGTTCACATTTGTAGGTGGATCATCAGTGTTAGAGCTAAAATTAGCATGTTTAAAGTGATTTTCATGCTTCCAGGGGCTCGGGAAGTGAAATAAATACCATTTGGAGGCATTTAATGTTCGAGCAAAAACGGCTGATTTTCGACAAAAGAGATAACACCCCCCCCATTACGTCATGCTTCAGAAATGTGGAAAATGGTCCGTTTTCAAATGTTTTATTTTTGAACGTCAGTTCACATTTGTAGGTGGATCATCAGTGTTAGAGCTAAAATTAGCATGTTTAAAGTGATTTTCATGCTCCCAGGGGCCCTAAACACAAGATTTATGGAATGGTTAAAAGTGCATGAAAATGGCCAATTTACCCACTCTGAGTTCTCAAAAAGGGTTTCTTCACCCCGGGAAGTGAAATAAATACCATTTGGAGGCATTTAATGTTCGAGCAAAAACGGCTGATTTTCGACAAAAGAGATAACACCCCACCATTACGTCCTGCTTCAGAAATGTGGAAAATGGTCCGTTTTCAAATGTTTTATTTTTGAACGTCAGTTCACATTTGTAGGTGGATCATCAGTGTTAGAGCTAAAATTAGCATGTTTAAAGTGATTTTCATGCTTCCAGGGGCTCGGGAAGTGAAATAAATACCATTTGGAGGCATTTAATGTTCGAGCAAAAACGGCTGATTTTCGACAAAAGAGATAACACCCCCCCATTACGTCATGCTTCAGAAATGTGAAAAATGGTCCGTTTTCAAATGTTTTATTTTTGAACGTCAGTTCACATTTGTAGGTGGATCATCAGTGTTAGAGCTAAAATTAGCATGTTTAAAGTGATTTTCATGCTCCCAGGGGCCCTAAACACAAGATTTATGGAATGGTTAAAAGTGCATGAAAATGGCCAATTTACCCACTCTGAGTTCTCAAAAAGGGTTTCTTCACCCCGGGAAGTTAATTAAATACCATTTGGAGGCATTTAATGTTCGAGCAAAAACGGCTGATTTTCGACAAAAGAGATAACACCCCCCCATTACGTCATGCTTCAGAAATGTGAAAAATGGTCCGTTTTCAAATGTTTTATTTTTGAACGTCAGTTCACATTTGTAGGTGGATCATCAGTGTTAGAGCTAAAATTAGCATGTTTAAAGTGATTTTCATGCTCCCAGGGGCCCTAAACACAAGATTTATGGAATGGTTAAAAGTGCATGAAAATGGCCAATTTACCCACTCTGAGTTCTCAAAAAGGGTTTCTTCACCCCGGGAAGTTAATTAAATACCATTTGGAGGCATTTAATGTTCGAGCAAAAACGGCTGATTTTCGACAAAAGAGATAACACCCCCCCATTACGTCATGCTTCAGAAATGTGGAAAATGGTCCGTTTTCAAATGTTTTATTTTTGAACGTCAGTTCACATTTGTAGGTGGATCATCAGTGTTAGAGCTAAAATTAGCATGTTTAAAGTGATTTTCATGCTTCCAGGGGCTCGGGAAGTGAAATAAATACCATTTGGAGGCATTTAATGTTCAAGCAAAAACGGCTGATTTTCGACAAAAGAGATAACACCCCCCCATTACGTCATGCTTCAGAAATGTGGAAAATGGTCCGTTTTCAAATGTTTTATTTTTGAACGTCAGTTCACATTTGTAGGTGGATCATCAGTGTTAGAGCTAAAATTAGCATGTTTAAAGTGATTTTCATGCTTCCAGGGGCTCGGGAAGTTAATTAAATACCATTTGGAGGCATTGAATGTTCGAGCAAAAACGGCTGATTTTCGACAAAAGAGATAACACCCCCCCATTACGTCATGCTTCAGAAATGTGGAAAATGGTCCGTTTTCAAATGTTTTATTTTTGAACGTCAGTGCACATTTGTAGGTGGATCATCAGTGTTAGAGCTAAAATTAGCATGTTTAAAGTGATTTTCATGCTCCCAGGGGCCCTAAACACAAGATTTATGGAATGGTTAAAAGTGCATGAAAATGGCCAATTTACCCACTCTGAGTTCTCAAAAAGGGTTTCTTCACCCCGGGAAGTTAATTAAATACCATTTGGAGGCATTTAATGTTCGAGCAAAAAACGGCTGACTTTCGACAAAAGAGATAACACCCCCCCATTACGTCCTGCTTCAGAAATGTGGAAAATGGTCAGTTTTCAAATGTTTTATTTTTGAACGTCAGTTCACATTTGTAGGTGGATCATCAGTGTTAGAGCTAAAATTAGCATGTTTAAAGTGATTTTCATGCTTCCAGGGGCTCGGGAAGTGAAATAAATACCATTTGGAGGCATTTAATGTTCGAGCAAAAACGGCTGATTTTCGACAAAAGAGAAAACACCCCCCCCATTACGTCATGCTTCAGAAATGTGGAAAATGGTCCGTTTTCAAATGTTTTATTTTTGAACGTCAGTTCACATTTGTAGGTGGATCATCAGTGTTAGAGCTAATATTAGCATGTTTAAAGTGATTTTCATGCTCCCAGGGGCCCTAAACACAAGATTTATGGAATGGTTAAAAGTGCATGAAAATGGCCAATTTACCCACTCTGAGTTCTCAAAAAGGGTTTCTTCACCCCGGGAAGTTAATTAAATACCATTTGGAGGCATTTAATGTTCGAGCAAAAACGGCTGATTTTCGACAAAAGAGATAACACCCCCCCATTACGTCATGCTTCAGAAATGTGGAAAATGGTCCGTTTTCAAATGTTTTATTTTTGAACGTCAGTTCACATTTGTAGGTGGATCATCAGTGTTAGAGCTAAAATTAGCATGTTTAAAGTGATTTTCATGCTTCCAGGGGCTCGGGAAGTGAAATAAATACCATTTGGAGGCATTTAATGTTCGAGCAAAAACGGCTGATTTTCGACAAAAGAGATAACACCCCCCCCATTACGTCATGCTTCAGAAATGTGGAAAATGGTCCGTTTTCAAATGTTTTATTTTTGAACGTCAGTTCACATTTGTAGGTGGATCATCAGTGTTAGAGCTAAAATTAGCATGTTTAAAGTGATTTTCATGCTTCCAGGGGCTCGGGAAGTTAATTAAATACCATTTGGAGGCATTGAATGTTCGAGCAAAAACGGCTGATTTTCGACAAAAGAGATAACACCCCCCCATTACGTCATGCTTCAGAAATGTGGAAAATGGTCCGTTTTCAAATGTTTTATTTTTGAACGTCAGTTCACATTTGTAGGTGGATCATCAGTGTTAGAGCTAAAATTAGCATGTTTAAAGTGATTTTCATGCTTCCAGGGGCCCTAAACACAAGATTTATGGAATGGTTAAAAGTGCATGAAAATGGCCAATTTACCCACTCTGAGTTCTCAAAAAGGGTTTCTTCACCCCGGGAAGTTAATTAAATACCATTTGGAGGCATTTAATGTTCGAGCAAAAACGGCTGATTTTCGACAAAAGAGATAACACCCCCCCATTACGTCCTGCTTCAGAAATGTGGAAAATGGTCCGTTTTCAAATGTTTTATTTTTGAACGTCAGTTCACATTTGTAGGTGGATCATCAGTGTTAGAGCTAAAATTAGCATGTTTAAAGTGATTTTCATGCTCCCAGGGGCCCTAAACACAAGATTTATGGAATGGTTAAAAGTGCATGAAAATGGCCAATTTACCCACTCTGAGTTCTCAAAAAGGGTTTCTTCACCCCGGGAAGTTAATTAAATACCATTTGGAGGCATTTAATGTTCGAGCAAAAACGGCTGATTTTCGACAAAAGAGATAACACCCCCCCATTACGTCATGCTTCAGAAATGTGGAAAATGGTCCGTTTTCAAATGTTTTATTTTTGAACGTCAGTTCACATTTGTAGGTGGATCATCAGTGTTAGAGCTAAAATTAGCATGTTTAAAGTGATTTTCATGCTCCCAGGAGCCCTAAACACAAGATTTATGAAATGGTTAAAAGTGCATGAAAATGGCCAATTTACCCACTCTGAGTTCTCAAAAAGGGTTTCTTCACCCCGGGAAGTTAATTAAATACCATTTGGAGGCATTTAATGTTCGAGCAAAAACGGCTGATTTTCGACAAAAGAGATAACACCCCCCCATTACGTCCTGCTTCAGAAATGTGGAAAATGGTCCGTTTTCAAATGTTTTATTTTTGAACGTCAGTTCACATTTGTAGGTGGATCATCAGTGTTAGAGCTAAAATTAGCATGTTTAAAGTGATTTTCATGCTTCCAGGGGCTCGGGAAGTGAAATAAATACCATTTGGAGGCATTTAATGTTCGAGCAAAAACGGCTGATTTTCGACAAAGGAGATAACACCCCCCCATTACGTCATGCTTCAGAAATGTGGAAAATGGTCCGTTTACAAATGTTTTATTTTTGAACGTCAGTTCACATTTGTAGGTGGATCATCAGTGTTAGAGCTAAAATTAGCATGTTTAAAGTGATTTTCATGCTCCCAGGGGCTCGGGAAGTGAAATAAATACCATTTGGAGGCATTTAATGTTCGAGCAAAAACGGCTGATTTTCGACAAAAGAGATAACACCCCCCCATTACGTCATGCTTCAGAAATGTGGAAAATGGTCCGTTTTCAAATGTTTTATTTTTGAACGTCAGTTCACATTTGTAGGTGGATCATCAGTGTTAGAGCTAAAATTAGCATGTTTAAAGTGATTTTCATGCTTCCAAGGGCGCTGGAAGTTAATTAAATACCATTTGGAGGCATTTAATGTTCGAGCAAAAACGGCTGATTTTCGACAAAAGAGATAACACCCCCCCATTACGTCATGCTTCAGAAATGTGGAAAATGGTCCGTTTTCAAATGTTTTATTTTTGAACGTCAGTTCACATTTGTAGGTGGATCATCAGTGTTAGAGCTAAAATTAGCATGTTTAAAGTGATTTTCATGCTCCCAGGGGCTCGGGAAGTGAAATAAATACCATTTGGAGGCATTTAATGTTCGAGCAAAAACGGCTGATTTTCGACAAAAGAGATAACACCCCCCCATTACGTCCTGCTTCAGAAATGTGGAAAATGGTCCGTTTTCAAATGTTTTATTTTTGAACGTCAGTTCACATTTGTAGGTGGATCATCAGTGTTAGAGCTAAAATTAGCATGTTTAAAGTGATTTTCATGCTCCCAGGGGCTCGGGAAGTGAAATAAATACCATTTGGAGGCATTTAATGTTCGAGCAAAAACGGCTGATTTTCGACAAAAGAGATAACACCCCCCCATTACGTCCTGCTTCAGAAATGTGGAAAATGGTCCGTTTTCAAATGTTTTATTTTTGAACGTCAGTTCACATTTGTAGGTGGATCATCAGTGTTAGAGCTGAAATTAGCATGTTTAAAGTGATTTTCATGCTCCCAGGGGCTCGGGAAGTGAAATAAATACCATTTGGAGGCATTTAATGTTCGAGCAAAAACGGCTGATTTTCGACAAAGGAGATGACACCCCCCCATTACGTCATGCTTCAGAAATGTGGAAAATGGTCCGTTTTCAAATGTTTTATTTTTGAACGTCAGTTCACATTTGTAGGTGGATCATCAGTGTTAGAGCTAAAATTAGCATGTCTAAAGTGATTTTCATGCTCCCAGGGGCTCGGGAAGTGAAATAAATACCATTTGGAGGCATTTAATGTTCGAGCAAAAACGGCTGATTTTCGACAAAAGAGATAACACCCCCCCATTACGTCATGCTTCAGAAATGTGGAAAATGGTCCGTTTTCAAATGTTTTATTTTTGAACGTCAGTTCACATTTGTAGGTGGATCATCAGTGTTAGAGCTAAAATTAGCATGTTTAAAGTGATTTTCATGCTTCCAGGGGCGCTGGAAGTTAATTAAATACCATTTGGAGGCATTTAATGTTCGAGCAAAAACGGCTGATTTTCGACAAAAGAGATAACACCCCCCCATTCCGTCATGCTTCAGAAATGTGGAAAATGGTCCGTTTTCAAATGTTTTATTTTTGAACGTCAGTTCACATTTGTAGGTGGATCATCAGTGTTAGAGCTAAAATTAGCATGTTTAAAGTGATTTTCATGCTCCCAGGGGCTCGGGAAGTGAAATAAATAACATTTGGAGGCATTTAATGTTCGAGCAAAAACGGCTGATTTTCGACAAAAGAGATAACACCCCCCCATTACGTCCTGCTTCAGAAATGTGGAAAATGGTCCGTTTTCAAATGTTTTATTTTTGAACGTCAGTTCACATTTGTAGGTGGATCATCAGTGTTAGAGCTAAAATTAGCATGTTTAAAGTGATTTTCATGCTCCCAGGGGCTCGGGAAGTGAAATAAATACCATTTGGAGGCATTTAATGTTCGAGCAAAAACGGCTGATTTTCGACAAAAGAGATAACACCCCCCCATTACGTCCTGCTTCAGAAATGTGGAAAATGGTCCGTTTTCAAATGTTTTATTTTTGAACGTCAGTTCACATTTGTAGGTGGATCATCAGTGTTAGAGCTAAAATTAGCATGTTTAAAGTGATTTTCATGCTTCCAGGGGCTCGGGAAGTGAAATAAATACCATTTGGAGGCATTTAATGTTCGAGCAAAAACGGCTGATTTTCGACAAAAGAGATAACACCCCCCCATTACGTCATGCTTCAGAAATGTGGAAAATGGTCCGTTTTCAAATGTTTTATTTTTGAACGTCAGTTCACATTTGTAGGTGGATCATCAGTGTTAGAGCTAAAATTAGCATGTTTAAAGTGATTTTCATGCTCCCAGGGGCCCTAAACACAAGATTTATGGAATGGTTAAAAGTGCATGAAAATGGCCAATTTACCCACTCTGAGTTCTCAAAAAGGGTTTCTTCACCCCGGGAAGTGAAATAAATACCGTTTGGAGGCATTTAATGTTCGAGCAAAAACGGCTGATTTTCGAAAAATTGTCCGTTTTCAAATGTTTTATTTTTGAACGTCAGTTCACATTTGTAGGTGGATCATCAGTGTTAGAGCTAAAATTAGCATGTTTAAAGTGATTTTCATGCTTCCAGGGGCTCGGGAAGTGAAATAAATACCATTTGGAGGCATTTAATGTTCGAGCAAAAACGGCTGATTTTCGACAAAAGAGATAACACCCCCCCCCATTACGTCCTGCTTCAGAAATGTGGAAAATGGTCTGTTTTCAAATGTTTTATTTTTGAACGTCAGTTCACATTTGTAGGTGGATCATCAGTGTTAGAGCTAAAATTAGCATGTTTAAAATGATTTTCATGCTTCCAGGGGCTCGGGAAGTGAAATAAATACCATTTGGAGGCATTTAATGTTCGAGCAAAAACGGCTGATTTTCGACAAAAGAGATAACACCCCCCCATTACGTCATGCTTCAGAAATGTGGAAAATGGTCCGTTTTCAAATGTTTTATTTTTGAACGTCAGTTCACATTTGTAGGTGGATCATCAGTGTTAGAGCTAAAATTAGCATGTTTAAAGTGATTTTCATGCTTCCAGGGGCTCGGGAAGTGAAATAAATACCATTTGGAGGCATTTAATGTTCGAGCAAAAACGGCTGATTTTCGACAAAAGAGATAACACCCCCCCATTACGTCATGCTTCAGAAATGTGGAAAATGGTCCGTTTTCAAATGTTTTATTTTTGAACGTCAGTTCACATTTGTAGGTGGATCATCAGTGTTAGAGCTAAAATTAGCATGTTTAAAGTGATTTTCATGCTCCCAGGGGCCCTAAACACAAGATTTATGGAATGGTTAAAAGTGCATGAAAATGGCCAATTTACCCACTCTGAGTTCTCAAAAAGGGTTTCTTCACCCCGGGAAGTTAATTAAATACCATTTGGAGGCATTTAATGTTCGAGCAAAAACGGCTGATTTTCGACAAAAGAGATAACACCCCCCCATTACGTCCTGCTTCAGAAATGTGGAAAATGGTCCGTTTTCAAATGTTTTATTTTTGAACGTCAGTTCACATTTGTAGGTGGATCATCAGTGTTAGAGCTAAAATTAGCATGTTTAAAGTGATTTTCATGCTTCCAGGGGCTCGGGAAGTGAAATAAATACCATTTGGAGGCATTTAATGTTCGAGCAAAAACGGCTGATTTTCGACAAAAGAGATAACACCCCCCCATTACGTCATGCTTCAGAAATGTGGAAAATGGTCCGTTTTCAAATGTTTTATTTTTGAACGTCAGTTCACATTTGTAGGTGGATCATCAGTGTTAGAGCTAAAATTAGCATGTTTAAAGTGATTTTCATGCTCCCAGGGGCCCTAAACACAAGATTTATGGAATGGTTAAAAGTGCATGAAAATGGCCAATTTACCCACTCTGAGTTCTCAAAAAGGGTTTCTTCACCCCGGGAAGTGAAATAAATACCATTTGGAGGCATTTAATGTTCGAGCAAAAACGGCTGATTTTCGACAAAAGAGATAACACCCCACCATTACGTCCTGCTTCAGAAATGTGGAAAATGGTCCGTTTTCAAATGTTTTATTTTTGAACGTCAGTTCACATTTGTAGGTGGATCATCAGTGTTAGAGCTAAAATTAGCATGTTTAAAGTGATTTTCATGCTTCCAGGGGCTCGGGAAGTGAAATAAATACCATTTGGAGGCATTTAATGTTCGAGCAAAAACGGCTGATTTTCGACAAAAGAGATAACACCCCCCCATTACGTCATGCTTCAGAAATGTGGAAAATGGTCCGTTTTCAAATGTTTTATTTTTGAACGTCAGTTCACATTTGTAGGTGGATCATCAGTGTTAGAGCTAAAATTAGCATGTTTAAAGTGATTTTCATGCTTCCAAGGGCGCTGGAAGTTAATTAAATACCATTTGGAGGCATTTAATGTTCGAGCAAAAACGGCTGATTTTCGACAAAAGAGATAACACCCCCCCATTACGTCATGCTTCAGAAATGTGGAAAATGGTCCGTTTTCAAATGTTTTATTTTTGAACGTCAGTTCACATTTGTAGGTGGATCATCAGTGTTAGAGCTAAAATTAGCATGTTTAAAGTGATTTTCATGCTTCCAGGGGCTCGGGAAGTGAAATAAATACCATTTGGAGGCATTTAATGTTCGAGCAAAAACGGCTGATTTTCGACAAAAGAGATAACACCCCCCCATTACGTCATGCTTCAGAAATGTGGAAAATGGTCCGTTTTCAAATGTTTTATTTTTGAACGTCAGTTCACATTTGTAGGTGGATCATCAGTGTTAGAGCTAAAATTAGCATGTTTAAAGTGATTTTCATGCTCCCAGGGGCCCTAAACACAAGATTTATGGAATGGTTAAAAGTGCATGAAAATGGCCAATTTACCCACTCTGAGTTCTCAAAAAGGGTTTCTTCACCCCGGGAAGTTAATTAAATACCATTTGGAGGCATTTAATGTTCGAGCAAAAACGGCTGATTTTCGACAAAAGAGATAACACCCCCCCATTACGTCCTGCTTCAGAAATGTGGAAAATGGTCCGTTTTCAAATGTTTTATTTTTGAACGTCAGTTCACATTTGTAGGTGGATCATCAGTGTTAGAGCTAAAATTAGCATGTTTAAAGTGATTTTCATGCTTCCAGGGGCTCGGGAAGTGAAATAAATACCATTTGGAGGCATTTAATGTTCGAGCAAAAACGGCTGATTTTCGACAAAAGAGATAACACCCCCCATTACGTCATGCTTCAGAAATGTGGAAAATGGTCCGTTTTCAAATGTTTTATTTTTGAACGTCAGTTCACATTTGTAGGTGGATCATCAGTGTTAGAGCTAAAATTAGCATGTTTAAAGTGATTTTCATGCTCCCAGGGGCCCTAAACACAAGATTTATGGAATGGTTAAAAGTGCATGAAAATGGCCAATTTACCCACTCTGAGTTCTCAAAAAGGGTTTCTTCACCCCGGGAAGTGAAATAAATACCATTTGGAGGCATTTAATGTTCGAGCAAAAACGGCTGATTTTCGACAAAAGAGATAACACCCCACCATTACGTCCTGCTTCAGAAATGTGGAAAATGGTCCGTTTTCAAATGTTTTATTTTTGAACGTCAGTTCACATTTGTAGGTGGATCATCAGTGTTAGAGCTAAAATTAGCATGTTTAAAGTGATTTTCATGCTTCCAAGGGCGCTGGAAGTTAATTAAATACCATTTGGAGGCATTTAATGTTCGAGCAAAAACGGCTGATTTTCGACAAAAGAGATAACACCCCCCCATTACGTCATGCTTCAGAAATGTGGAAAATGGTCCGTTTTCAAATGTTTTATTTTTGAACGTCAGTTCACATTTGTAGGTGGATCATCAGTGTTAGAGCTAAAATTAGCATGTTTAAAGTGATTTTCATGCTTCCAGGGGCTCGGGAAGTGAAATAAATACCATTTGGAGGCATTTAATGTTCGAGCAAAAACGGCAGATTTTCGACAAAAGAGATAACACCCCCCCATTACGTCATGCTTCAGAAATGTGGAAAATGGTCCGTTTTCAAATGTTTTATTTTTGAACGTCAGTTCACATTTGTAGGTGGATCATCAGTGTTAGAGCTAAAATTAGCATGTTTAAAGTGATTTTCATGCTTCCAAGGGCGCTGGAAGTTAATTAAATACCATTTGGAGGCATTTAATGTTCGAGCAAAAACGGCTGATTTTCGACAAAAGAGATAACACCCCCCCATTACGTCATGCTTCAGAAATGTGGAAAATGGTCCGTTTTCAAATGTTTTATTTTTGAACGTCAGTTCACATTTGTAGGTGGATCATCAGTGTTAGAGCTAAAATTAGCATGTTTAAAGTGATTTTCATGCTCCCAGGGGCTCGGGAAGTGAAATAAATACCATTTGGAGGCATTTAATGTTCGAGCAAAAACGGCTGATTTTCGACAAAAGAGATAACACCCCCCCATTACGTCCTGCTTCAGAAATGTGGAAAATGGTCCGTTTTCAAATGTTTTATTTTTGAACGTCAGTTCACATTTGTAGGTGGATCATCAGTGTTAGAGCTAAAATTAGCATGTTTAAAGTGATTTTCATGCTCCCAGGGGCTCGGGAAGTGAAATAAATACCATTTGGAGGCATTTAATGTTCGAGCAAAAACGGCTGATTTTCGACAAAAGAGATAACACCCCCCCATTACGTCCTGCTTCAGAAATGTGGAAAATGGTCCGTTTTCAAATGTTTTATTTTTGAACGTCAGTTCACATTTGTAGGTGGATCATCAGTGTTAGAGCTGAAATTAGCATGTTTAAAGTGATTTTCATGCTCCCAGGGGCTCGGGAAGTGAAATAAATACCATTTGGAGGCATTTAATGTTCGAGCAAAAACGGCTGATTTTCGACAAAGGAGATGACACCCCCCCATTACGTCATGCTTCAGAAATGTGGAAAATGGTCCGTTTTCAAATGTTTTATTTTTGAACGTCAGTTCACATTTGTAGGTGGATCATCAGTGTTAGAGCTAAAATTAGCATGTCTAAAGTGATTTTCATGCTCCCAGGGGCTCGGGAAGTGAAATAAATACCATTTGGAGGCATTTAATGTTCGAGCAAAAACGGCTGATTTTCGACAAAAGAGATAACACCCCCCCATTACGTCATGCTTCAGAAATGTGGAAAATGGTCCGTTTTCAAATGTTTTATTTTTGAACGTCAGTTCACATTTGTAGGTGGATCATCAGTGTTAGAGCTAAAATTAGCATGTTTAAAGTGATTTTCATGCTTCCAGGGGCGCTGGAAGTTAATTAAATACCATTTGGAGGCATTTAATGTTCGAGCAAAAACGGCTGATTTTCGACAAAAGAGATAACACCCCCCCATTCCGTCATGCTTCAGAAATGTGGAAAATGGTCCGTTTTCAAATGTTTTATTTTTGAACGTCAGTTCACATTTGTAGGTGGATCATCAGTGTTAGAGCTAAAATTAGCATGTTTAAAGTGATTTTCATGCTCCCAGGGGCTCGGGAAGTGAAATAAATAACATTTGGAGGCATTTAATGTTCGAGCAAAAACGGCTGATTTTCGACAAAAGAGATAACACCCCCCCATTACGTCCTGCTTCAGAAATGTGGAAAATGGTCCGTTTTCAAATGTTTTATTTTTGAACGTCAGTTCACATTTGTAGGTGGATCATCAGTGTTAGAGCTAAAATTAGCATGTTTAAAGTGATTTTCATGCTCCCAGGGGCTCGGGAAGTGAAATAAATACCATTTGGAGGCATTTAATGTTCGAGCAAAAACGGCTGATTTTCGACAAAAGAGATAACACCCCCCCATTACGTCCTGCTTCAGAAATGTGGAAAATGGTCCGTTTTCAAATGTTTTATTTTTGAACGTCAGTTCACATTTGTAGGTGGATCATCAGTGTTAGAGCTAAAATTAGCATGTTTAAAGTGATTTTCATGCTTCCAGGGGCTCGGGAAGTGAAATAAATACCATTTGGAGGCATTTAATGTTCGAGCAAAAACGGCTGATTTTCGACAAAAGAGATAACACCCCCCCATTACGTCATGCTTCAGAAATGTGGAAAATGGTCCGTTTTCAAATGTTTTATTTTTGAACGTCAGTTCACATTTGTAGGTGGATCATCAGTGTTAGAGCTAAAATTAGCATGTTTAAAGTGATTTTCATGCTCCCAGGGGCCCTAAACACAAGATTTATGGAATGGTTAAAAGTGCATGAAAATGGCCAATTTACCCACTCTGAGTTCTCAAAAAGGGTTTCTTCACCCCGGGAAGTGAAATAAATACCGTTTGGAG